>NC_073413.1:6673933-6728933 GCF_028641065.1 Leucoraja erinaceus | reverse complement strand
AGTTTCCCTCTCCCCTGACTCTCAGTCTGAAGAAGAGTCTCGACCTGAAACATCACCCATTCCTTCTCTCCGGAGATGCTGCCTGTCCCGCTGAGTTACTCCAGCATTTTGTGTCTATAAGGTCATAAGGAATAGGAGTAGAATTAGGCCATTTGGCCCATCAAGTCTACTCTGCCAGAATATGCTGAGAAATACAAGAAGCCAATGAAATAATTGAAGATTCGTAGTTTACTAATGTAAAAGTCCAATTAAATTTGTAAAGCTGTGAGTGGTCATGAGGTCATAAGTGATAGGAGCAGAATTAGACCATTCGGCCCATCAAGTCTTGCTATTGAGGGAGTGCAGCGTAGGTTTACAAGGTTAATTCCCGGGATGGCGGGACTGTCATATGCTGAGAGAATGGAGCAGCTGGGCTTGTACACTCTGGAGCTTAGAAGGATGAGAGGGAATCTCATTGAAACATATAAGATTGTTAAGGGCTTGGACGCGCTAGAGGCAGGAAACATGTTTCCGATGCTGGGGGAGTTCAGAACCAGGGGCCACAGTTTAAGAATAAGGGGTAAGCCATTTAGAACGGAGACGAGGAAACACTTTTTCTCACAGAGAGTGGTGAGTCTGTGGAACTCTCTGCCTCAGAGGGCGGTGGAGGCCGGTTCTCTGGATGCTTTCAAAAGAGAGTTAGATAGGGGTCTTAAAAAATATTGGAGTCAGGGGAGTCCTCAGCCATGGGGAGAAGGCAGGAAAGGGGGCCATTTAGAACGGGACGAGGAAACATTTTTCTCACAGAGATTGGCGAGTCTGTGGCGGTGCCTCAGAGGGCGGTGGAGGCCGGTTCTCTGGAGACTTTCAAAAGAGAGCTAGATAGGGCTCTTAAAAATATTGGAGTCAGGGGATATGGGGAGAAGGCAGGAACGGGGTACTGATTGAATGGCGGTGCTGGCTCGAAGGGCCGAATGGCCTCCTCCTGCACCTGTTGTCTATTTTCTACTCCGCCATTCAATCATGGCTGATCTATCTCTCCCTCCTAACCCCATTCTCCTGCCTTCTCCCCATAACCCCTGACACCCGTACTAATCAATACTCTAGCCATCTCTGCCTTCACAATATCCACTGACTTGGCCCCCCCCCCATCTTGTGTACCTTCGTTGGTTTGCAGTAGGGTGACGGTGGAGTCCAGGGGAAGGCTGTCCTGCCGGTTCTCCAGACGCCCTCGATCGAGCTTGGCCTCGCCGCTGAGCGTCGCTGTACCGTCTTTCATGGTGAAGCTGGAGGAGAGAAGGAGGAGAAAATCCTTGAGCAGCGAGGCCTTACGCCACACAGCAAGTGGATGCAGCCCAGACCATCGCACAAACCAACCTCCCCTTCCACCGACCGAGTCTTTGACCCCAAACCTCGCCCGTTCCTTCTCTCCACAGATGCTGCCTGGCCCGCTGAGTTACTCCAGCATTTTGCGTCTATCTTCGGTGCATCTGCAGTTCCTTCCTGCACAGCAACTGCAGATGCTGGTTTACAAAACAAAAAGGCACAAAGTGCTGGAGTAACATATGTACACGTGATTGCATGTTATACCAAATGTGTGTGTGGCTGTATGCACACGTGCATGAATGATTGCATGCGTGACGGTATGCACCGGTGCATGAATGATCATGAGTGCTGCGGTGCATGCGTTGCTGCATGTTACCTGCTGAGGGGGTGCCCGGCTTTGCCCGTGGCCTGCGCCGCTCCACCAGCCGCGCCAGCGTAGATGATCTTCAGCATGGTCCAGATCTGTGCCACCTGGTAGCGTCGCAGCTCCCGTGCAGCGCCGGCATTGCGGTCGCAGAGCTCGGGCAGCGGCACGCCGCTCAGGCAGTACCGCCGGGCCGTCTGCGAGAACCAGTCCATGGAGGCGGTTCCGGGCTGCGTCTCGAACACGCTGAGCGCGCTGGAGACGTTGGCGAAGTGCTCGGCGGGGTCAGCCCGCCGTACGAAGAAGAACGGGTAGCGGCGGTCGTGGCCGAAGGGCTTGCGGGCTCCCTCGGCCGCGCACAGGCTCTCCTTCACCGCAAACGCCACGTCCCCCCTCAGCCCCACCGACAGACCCTCGGGCACGGCCTGGCTCGCTGGGCGGCGCGCATCCCTGAAGCTGTGGTGGAAGAGCGTGCCGTCCTTGGAGCCCGACAGCAGGTAGTGCGGCTCGTGGGCGTGGCGCCAGGCGATGCCCGTGGTGACGTCGCGGTGCTCCTCGAACATGGCGAAGGGCACGTACGGCCGCCGCACGTCCCACACGTACACGTTGTGGTCCACCATCATGGAGCAGGTGGCGATGTGGTACCGCCGGTCCGGGCGCCACAGCACCCGCGCCACCGAGGCGATGGTCTGCACGCAGTGCATCTCCCGCGCCTTGTAGCCCGTCAGCTCCCACACCTTCACCATCTTGTCCCGGCCCCCTGTCACCAGGCATCCTCTACGGAGAGAGACGTCAACGTCAACATCAACATCACCCGCGGACAGACAGCATCGCACAGTGCCCCCCCCACAACACAACACAACACACCCCCCCCCCCCACTCACCCCAACACAACACTCCCCCAACACCTCCCCCCCCCTCACTCCCCCAACACAACACCTCCCACCACCCCCCCACTCCCCAACACCCACCCCCTCACTCCCCACCAACACAACACACACTCACTCCCCACCAACCAACACTCCCCCCCCCCTCACCCCCAACACACAAACCCCCCCCTCACTCCCCACCAACACAACACTCCCCAAACACCCCCCCCTCACTCCCCACCCACACCACTCCCCCTACAACACCCCCCCTCACTCACCCCACCACACACACTCCCCAACACCACCCCCCTCACTCCCCACCACACAACACTCCCCCCCTCACTCCCCAACACCCCCCCTCACTCCCCCACCCCCCCCTCACTCCCCAACAACCCCCCCCCACCCCAACACCCCCCGTCACTCCCCACCAACACAACACTCCCCAACATCCCCCCCCCTCACTCCCCACCAACACAACACTCCCCAACACCCCCCCCCGCTCACTCCCCACCCACACAACACTCCCCAACACCCCCCCCCCCCCCCACTCCCCACCAACACAACCCCCAACACCCCCCCCCTCACACTCCCCACCAACACAACACTCCCCAACACAACACCCCCCCCCCTCACTCCCCACCCACACAACACTCCCCAACTACCCTCTCACTCCCAGAGTGCTGGAGTAACACAGCGGGTCAGGCAGCATCTGTGGAGCATAGACACACACAGAGTGCTGGAGTAACTCAGCCGCTGAGGCAGCATCGCTGGAGAAAAAGGATGCGTGATGTTTCGGGTCGGGACCCCGCTTCAGACTCAATCTAACACTCTTGGAGTTGCTGCCTCACAGCGCCAGAGACCCAGGTTCAATCCTGACTAGTGGCGAATGGGCTCCTGTCAATTATGAACCAGTGCACAGATATGAACACACACACACACACACACAGACTCGTGCGTACATGTTCAGTTGCGCACTGTCGCATGTGAAGGCCCGTGTACACGCCTGGGCCGCCGCCCCAAGCACCCATCAGCGCCCGCCCGCCCACCAATCAGCCAACCCACCGGTCATCAGGGTGCCAGTCGCAGGAGAAGACGGGCCCGTTGTGAGCGGTGAACATCCTCTCGCACCGATCCGGCCGCCGCATGTCCCACAGCTGCACGTTGCCGTTCTCAAAGGTGGCGGCGAAGGTGAAGAAATCGCGGGCGCTGAAGTGGACATCACGCACGCTCTCCGACTGACCTGCAAAGGGCAACGTGCATCACAGTGAGGGGGATGTGGCGCTGGTTGGCAACGTACGTTCCACCAGCAGAATTACCCCATTCGGCCCATCAAGTCTACTCCGCCATTCTATCACGGCTGACCTATCTCCCCCGCTCAACCCTGCCTTCTCCCCACAACCCCTGACAGACACCCTTACCAACGGCACGGTGGCGCAGAGGTAGAGTTGCGGCCTCACAGCGCCAGAGGCCCAGGTTCGATCACGACTACGGGGTGCTGTCTGTACGGAGTTTTACGCTATCCCCGTGACCTGTGTGGGTTTTCTCCGAGATCTTCAGTTTCCTCCCACACTCCAAAGACATACGGGTAACTTGTAGGTAAATTGGCTTGGAAAATAAGGGTAAAATTGTCCCGAGTGTGTGTAGATTAATTAGTAGGACTGGATGTTACTGTCCCTATGATGTTTCACTACAATTGACATTCTTGGGGGTGACCACTAGGTGATTTTGCTACCAATCAGACACATCTTCAGTTGTGTACCTCAAGGTCACTGGGTGTTTCGGCCTTTTATCACAAGACACCCTCAGTCGAGGCAGGGTGATCAGCCCTGGCTGTGTGTCTTATGGTTAGCCTAAAGATGGTCACGTGGCAGCCCAGACAACATCTTTTCTCTTCAGCCAGTGACTGCTCCATTCGCCTTTGGGTCTGCGCTGTATCTTTGTGCCTTCCCTCACAGTGGGAACCATTGTGGGGGGGATGTTGTTATGTTTTACTAGACCAAGTGCAGACCCGTTGGGTCTGCTCCCCCAACGCAGCCATTCCCTACCCGTAGCCCCCACGGGAGACGTTGTCCTCCAACTCAAGCCCGTTCCCGCAGTCGGCAGTGCGGCTGTTTTTAAATGGCGTCTTAGAGGCGAGAGGCGGGCGCCAGCAGCCGTTATGGTCGCTGGCCAGCAGGAGGCGACAAAATGTGTGAGTGGGGGGGGGGGGGGGGGGGGGAGAAGGATTTTATTAAAAATGTGTACATAAACATGACGAAATTTAATGAGGAGTGGATACTTGTAATGAAAAGTGAAATCTCTACCGAAATGGAAAAAATGTCGGCGTTTCTGGGTTTGGTGTTGGCGTAGCAACGAATCAAAGGCTGGCAACCACAAGTCAGGCAGACACACAACCAGCCAGCCAGCCAGCAGCCACAGAGTTTTAATATTATATAGATGTTAAATTTCTTTCAAATGTTATGTCGTATTCTTATTACTGCTGCTGTCCTTTTATCGGTGCTCCATTGAGAGCATACTAACATACTGTGTATGCGTGTGGTACACCAGCTGCACAGCGGCTCAGAGGAAAGCGCTCCAGAGGGCCATTGACAACGCCCAGAGGATTGTCGGCTGCCCTCTCCCTACCTTGAAGCCAGTCCCGCTGCACAAAAAAAAAATTATAAAGACATTCCAGCCCTGCACTCCCTGTTTGAACTGTTGCCGCAGCACGGTACAGATCTAAAGGACAGGTTCCTGTCTAAAAAACATTTACCCCGACTGCTATAAAAGCACTAAAAGCCGAGGAACGCAGGGGCAGCCGTAAGGGACGAACTCGAAAGGACAGGAATGGGGGTTGGGTGTACTGCTTTGGCGTGGACTGATTTGTTGTTTATCTTTATTATATATAGTATAGATATAGAAATAGACTGTTAAATTTCTGGTCATGTTACAATGTTATGTCGTATTCTATTCTATTGTGCTGCAATGTGCTGCAATGGCAACTTGAATTTCACTGCACCAGTTGGTGTATGTGACAATAAATGACCCTTATGAGCCTTTATCTGTAAACTAAACCAGCGTGGCGCAGAGGAGGGGAGGTTCCGTCCTGCAGGTTACCTGAGAAGGTGCAGACGGATTCTTTCTTCCGCAGGTCAAAGCATTTCATGGAGCCATCCTGGGATCCGCTGAGCAGGATGTAGAGCTCTAGTGGGTGGAAGCACACCTTGTTGACGGTGCGTTTGTGCTCCATGAAGAGCTGGTCCTGCTTGTTGCGCGAGGGCCTGGCCAGGTTCCAGGTGACCACGGCTCCGTTGGTGGCGGCGGTGGCCAGGAGGTTCTCCTCCATCTGGTGCCAGGCCACGTCGGCGCAGCTGAGGTTGAGCGAGGGCTTGCGGCCCACCCGCAGGTTGGCGCGCTCCGACAGGCGCTCCTCCTCCACGCTGTAGATCTTGAAGATGTTGCGGCCGGCCACCGCCACCTGCCCGCCGTCCCTGGACACGCTGATGGCGTTGGCCGGCGCGTCCAGGTTGCACCACATGGTCCTGCTGCTGACCGCCGTGCCGCCCAGAGCCGTGGGCATCCGTGCCATGGCTGCTCGCCCTCTGTGTCTCTGCGGACCCTTGGTGGGGGTGGGGAATAGCTCGCGGGGGGGGTCTTAGCTGATCCTCAGTGTGGGGACAATGTGGGGGGGGGGGGGGGTTCTGCTGACCCTTGGTGAGGGTCGGGACTTGGTGGGGAATGAGTGGGGAATGGGGGGTGGGGGGGTTTGGATCTTTGCTGACCTTTGCTGGACCTTTGAGTGGGGAGGTGTGTGGCAGGAGGGGGGGGGGGGGGGGACGTGTGGGTGGGGAAGTGATTCACTGACCCTCGGTGGTGGGGGGGGGGGGGGGTGGGGAGGGGTGAGGAATGGGGGGGGGGGGGTCTTTACTGACTCGTTGGGGGGGGGGGGGGTAGGAATCACAGCTGACCCTTGGTAGGGTGGGGGGGGGAGGGATAAACTCTGTTGACCCTTGGCGAGGTTCAGTGATGGGGTGGGGTGGGGTGGGAGGGGGGGTCTCACCAGCCAAGCACCTCCCACCCTCAGTCAGGCCCCGATGAGCAGAGTCAACGGGTATCAAGCATCAAGTAAAGGTTCCAAGATCACAGCATCTGGAGAAGAGAATTAGCACAGAGTCATCGTCACACACAGCATGGAAACAGGCCCTTCGGCCCATCACATCTATGCCGTTCAAGATGCCTCATCTAAGTTAGTTCCCTTAAGCCATAGTCACACAGTGTGGAAAGAGGCCCTTCGGCCCAACTGACCCATGCCTCGTGTAAGTCCCATTTAGACGGGGCATGTTGCCTGACCCGCTGAGTTACTCCAGCTTTTAATGTCTATCCTCCGGCAGGACATACTAAAAAAGACACAAAGTGCTGGAGCAACTCGGCGCGTCAAGCAGCATCTCTGGAGAACATGGATAGGCAAAATTGGGATAGCATAGAACTGGTGTTAGCAGTGATCAGTTGTGTATTATTCCTTTTATTTATTTATTTATTTGAAAATATTTTTATTAAAAGCATATACATATAAGAGCCAAAACACGATTTGCTTACCAGTTACATATATACAAAGCTTCTATTTTTTATAAAATTTTAAATAACATTTTTGGTTATATTTTTCAATCAACCATTCAAAGATAGTGGAATCACTGAAGATGGAGCTGGGATGTTCTTACAAACATTTCTGCGGCAGAGTTGCTGCCTCGCATAGCCAGAGATCGGATTTGACGCTAATTACAGTTGCTGTCTGTGTGGAGTTTGCACGTTCTCCCTGTGACCGCGTTGGTTTTCTCCGGGTGCTCGGGCTTCCACCCACAACCCAAAGACGGGCAGGTTTGTGGGTTAATTGGCTTTGTGAATTGCCATTGGTGTGTAGGATAGTGCTAGTATGGTCGCTGGTGGGCCGAAGGGCCTGTTTCCGCACCGAGTCTCCAGACTAAATTCACGGACAGATTTCAGCTCAAGTTGGACCTGAGCATCGAGTCAAAAACGTTGCTACCGCTGCTGACTGAATAACCAAGTCCTAAACCTAAATATGGAAACGTGAAATGAAACACTTAAGTAATAAGACAAAAATAGACAAGGATTCCGGCTGCTGCTCTCAGCACAGTAGCCTCCAAACCCAAAGCAATCCATTCTTCATAGATAGACACAACATGCTCAGTGAGACAGGACAGCATCTCTGGAGAGAAGGAATAGGTGACTTTTCAGGTCGAAACCCTTCTTCAGACATTCTTAATAAAGCAGACTTTCTTCATAAAGGGTGCTTTCAAGAGAAAACTGTCAGAGCAACACCAGAGAAGACACCCAGCAACTGGTGATGTCCATGAATCAAGTCAAGTCAAGTTTATTTGTCACATACACATACGAGATGTGTAGTGAAATGAAAGCGGCAATTGCCACTTTCATTTCACTGCACATCTCGTATGTGTATGTGACAAATAAACTTGACTTGACTTGACTTGACTCGCACACTTCAAGCAGTCATTGCATGCAAAGGATATGTAACAAAATACTAAACATGACTATTTTAATTTACATGACATTGCTGTGTCCCAAACATTATGGTGCCCTGAAATGGGGGGGGGACTATGTGTAAACACTGCTGTAATTTCTACATGGTGAAACCAAAATGTATAAACATAGAAACATAGAAATTAGGTGCAGGAGTAGGCCATTCGGCCCTTCGAGCCTGGGGGCTGATCTCCAACTCAGTATGTACCTGCCTTCTCTCCATACCCCCTGATCCCCTTAGCCACAAGGGCTCTAACTCCCTCTTAAATATAAATGGGCCTCAACTACCCTCTGTGGCAGAAGTTCCCAGAATTCAACTCTCTGCGTGAAAAAGGCCTAAACATGGCCTTTATTAAAATCTGACAATGTGCACTTTAACCACGTGTGATTTTTTCTATTACAATTCTCAAATTATGGAGTACAGAGGCAAATAAATAAATGATGGGTCTTTGTCCCAAACATTATGGAGGGTACATTCAAGTCAAACTCAAAGTGGTCTCTAAACCAATCCTCGTCATTGTTCACAATTAATTATCCTAGCGCCCCTAAACTCAAGTCATGTCTGCTGGGTCCACTATGATCTTTGAGGTTTGTGTGGGAAGAAACTGCAGATGCTGGTTTAAACCGAAGATGGACACACAAAACGCTGGAGTAAACTCAGCGGGACAGGCAGCATCTCTGGAGAGAACGAGACCCGGTCCCACAATGAGGGTGAGATTACCTTGGAAGGAGGCTCCCTGCCTCCCTCCGTCGGTTCTTGCCTGTGCCGATCAGCAGAGAGGGGAGGGAGCCAAGCGTGGGCTCTCCAACAGCCTCAAGATCAGCATTCTACCAGAACCGGGGGCTCAGATCTGGAAACAATGGCAAAATTGTTGCTTTTCTCGCCCACCTCTCAGTTTCGCTGCACTCTGATACACCGCTGGGCGGAACAAAGGCAACCCCCCCCACACACACACAAGTCACCCATAATGAAATAACACCGGTGAATATTTATCTAATGAATGGATAAATAAATGAAATACCTTCAGATTCGGAAGAGCCCAATGTCGCTCGGTTGTTTTTTGCATCCTCCCCTCGTTCGGGCTGGTTTTTAATTAATTGTGTGCAGAGATAACGGGGAGGTTGCAGGTTGAAGTCGGTGTCATGATCCCACGCCTCTCCCCTCTCCCTCCCTCTCTCTTGCTGCAGTAAGTGCATGGGTCTGACACACTCCTGCGCTGCTCCTGCTGAGATCCAGACCCACTGCAGCCTCACAGCTCACAGCTGACTCCAGTCGTCAACAAGCGGGCGGGCCTGGCCAGGGAAGAAGACTACAGTATGTAGGACGATGTTGCTCCCAGTCTAAGACAGGGACATCTACTGGCCGGGGAGGTCTGACAATCCCAATTTATCTTGGATTTGTTTCAGCTCTGGAGTATTGTGTGCAGTTTTGGTCCCCTAATTTGAGGAAGTTACATTCTTCATTAAGGGAGTGCAGCATAGGTTTACAAGGTTAATTCCCGGGATGGCGGGACTGTCATATGGTGAGAGAATGGAGCAGCTGGGCTTGTACACTTTGGAGTTTAGAAGGATGAGAGGTCATCTTATTGAAACATATAAGATTGTTAAGGGCTTGGACACGCTAGAAGCAGGAAACATTTCCCCAATGTTGGGGGAGTCCAGAACCAAGGGCCACACACAGTATAAGAATAAGGAGTAAGCCATTTAGAACGGAGACGAGGAAACACTTTTTCTCACAGAGAGTGGCGAGTCTGTGGAATTCTCTGCCTCAAGAGGGCGGTGGAGGCCGGTTCTCTGGGTGCTTTCAAGAGAGAGCTAGATAGGGGTCTTAAAGATAGCGGAGTCAGGGGATATGGGGAGAAGGCAGGAACGGGGTACTGATTGGGGATGATCACATTGAATGGCGGTGCTGGCACGAAGGGCAGAATGGCCTCCTCCTGCACCTATTGTCTATTGTCATTTGTCCCAGATAGAACAATGACATTCTTGCTGCAGCACAACAGAATATATAACCATGATAAATAATAACAAAAACTCAGAAAAAAAGAACAAACATTAAAAGTGCAATAATAATAATAATAATAATAGTCTATTGTAGTTCAGAGCTTGTGGAACTCTCTGCCACAGAGGGTAGTTGAGGCCAGTTCATTGGCTATATTTAAGAGGGAGTTAGATGTGGCCCTTGTGGCTAAGGGGATCAGGGGGTATGGAGAGAAGGCAGGTACGGAATACTGAGTTGGATGATCAGCCATGATCATATTGAATGGCGGTGCAGGCTCGAAGGGCCGAATGGCCTACTCCTGCACCTAATTTCTATGTTTCTATGTTTCTATGTTGTGAGGTTGTGGTGTTTAATAGCCTGATGGCTGAAGGGAAGAGGCCGTTCCTGAACCTGGTTTAAATTGACGATAGACACAAAATGATGGAGTAACTAAAATCCATTGATCAAATGTCTTTAATACCCTATTGAATACCAGGGCGTGCATGACTAGTATCTGGCACAGTGGGAAGCAGTCACAACTAGCCAAGCATTCCACTTGGATGCCCTTCGTCTTTCTCTGGCCATTCATTGTCCATTTGGTCGTGAGAGAGATATCTGTCGCTGTGGCTGGATCATGTTCACCAGACGCTTCCCCCTTCTGGCCAGAATCCCAGCATATGTCCCGCTCTCCGAAATTAGGATCCTCGAGGAATTGTTTGGGAAGCAGGCGGCTCCAGCTCCAGCTCCAGCTCCTGGCAGACGTGCTGCGTGTGAAGCAGTGGGAATAAAGTCGTCCCGTTAACCATTTGTCCACCAAGACAGCAGTCCCAGGCCCGGCTCACTGATGGACCCCTGCGAAGAGACGGAACGCAGACAGCAAAATAATAAGTGGGTTACTGTAGATCAGTGACACTCGTACTATGAGTCATGCTTTTGTAATGAGTCAGGCCCATTAGCTTTTCAGTCATCGCTCCTTGCCTGGCTCCCTTCGAACTAGAGGAACATGCAAGTGTCAAGTCTTATTTGCTATGTAGTTAGTAAAGTCTTTGGATCTTTATCACGGTGTAAGGCTCCAGTTATTACACGGACATCGCTCATCAGTTACGCGAGCATTGCCTGACCTGGCTTACATTAGGTACACCAAGGCGATCGAGAGAGTGCAAAAGATGCATGTCTGAAGAAGGGTCTCGACCCGCAACGCCACCCATTCCTTCTCTCCAGAGATGCTGCCTGTCCCGCTGAGTTACTCCAGCATTTTGTGCCTACCTTCGTGCAAAAGATGCCAACGGATGCGTAAAATGCTCTGGGAAAATTTCACAGCAGTGGAGTGTAATGTGACCTTCCCTTTAAATGTCCGTGATGGGTTGCAACACGTGTAGATGTTACTTTATTTTACATATGACACCATCTTGGGAGATCAGTTAATGTGAAACTTTCAGTTGTTTTGAGGAAGTACAGAGGACTGATCTCTGGTGCTCCAGCCAATCTTCACCTCTGATGCAACATTATCATGGACAGCATGCATACAATCACGAGGCAGGGGAGCAAAGAACCAGAGAGGTGAGAGGGGAAAGATTTAAAAGGAACCTATGGGCGGCATGGTGGTGCAGCGGTAGAGTTGCTGCCTTCCAGCGCCAGAGACCCAGGTTCGATCCTGACTACGGGTGCTGTCTGTATGGAGTTTGTGCGTTCTCCCCGTGACCAGCGTGGGTTTTCTCCGGGAGCTCTGGTTTCCTTCCACTCTCCAAAGCCATACAAGGTTTGCAGGTTAATTGGCTTCTGCATATTACAAATTGCCCCTGGTGTGTGTAGCATAGTGTTAGCGTGCGGGGATCGCTGGCCGGCACGAACGCGGTGGGCCGAAGGGCCTGTTTCTGTGCTGTATCTCTAAACTCGAAACTAATCTAAACGATGGGGCAACCTTTTTAACACAGAGGGTGGTGAGTAAATGTAACGAGGTGCCAGCACATTGGTTAAGGCAAGTACGATAACAACTTTAAAAGATATTTGAACAGGGTCATGGATAGGAAAGGATTGGAGGGCCATAGAGCAGGCAGAAGCAAATGGGGTGTCTTGGTCAATATTGATGAGTTGCGCCAAAGGGCCTGGATCAGTCCTGTATCACTGATTAAACACATCCATTAGCCGATTATGGGACGTTGTTATGCTCTGTACCCTTCTTAAAACAGTGACTACACTTTTTAAAAGTACAGTAGTACTCAATGTGTAGGAAAGAACTGCAGATGCTGGTTTACACTGAAGATCGACACCATACTTTCAAGAGAGAGCTAGATAGGGCTCCTAAAGATAGCGGAGTCAGGGGATATGGGGAGAAGGCAGGAACGGGGTACTGATTGGGGATGATCAGCCGTGATCACATTGAATGGCGGTGCTGGCTCGAAGGGCAGAATGGCCTCCTCCTGCACCTATTGTCTATTGTCAGATCCTTCTTTCGATTCAATCTCCAGTCTGCATTTTGGGCGTATGCAGAGGTTCTGAAAGTTGCTATGTCTGCCTCTTCCACTCAGGGGAGAGGGAGGCGGAGGAAGTGAAAGGGGAGAGAGAGGTGGCGTAATGGTACCGTCAGTGTGTAGGGAGCCTCCTTTCTCTGTGCTTCCTCTGGCGTGGTGGCTGAGCTCTCCGCCGTGCTGGGCCCGGTGGGGGAGGTGTCGACGAAGGTCTCGTCCACCACTCTCAGGCGGACGTCCTCGCCGATGTCCATGTACAGGTCGTGCGTGCCCTCGTCAGTCTCGTACTCCCACACCCACACCTGCTCCGTCTCGTCGCTGCCGGCTCGGTCAAGGAAACAAGCGGCCGGTTTACGGTAAGCAGTGGGGAAAAAAAAAAGATGATCCATTGGGGACTCAATGGGATATTTAAGTTTGAAATAAGTTTGTAGGTGCCCTTTAGGTGGCCACTCTTTGCATACCTTGTGTGGGTAAAATAAAGAAAGTCACTGACACGTCACATGTGATAATAAAGCTCGTCAGCTTCATTCATTCATTCATTCAATAGAGGAGGATGGGGAGGGGGGGGGAGAGAGGAAGTTCCTCATCTGTAAGACTATCTCCAACAAGGACCCTTCATCTGCCACAGGTGGACTGCTGGGCATGAGATTAGTTTAGTTTAGATAGTGTGGAAACAGGCCCTTCAGCCCACACCGATCAGCGATCCCCGCCCACTACACGTTCTAGGGGTGCAATTTTTATAAAGACATTTTATACCAAGCCAATTAATCTCAAGAGCTGCTGCCTTACAGCACCAGAAACCCAGGTTCGTTCCTGAGCACGGGTGCCGTCTGTACGGAGGTTGTACTTTCTCCCCGTGACCTGCGTGGGTTTTCTCCGGGATCTCCAATTTCCTCCCACACTCCCGAGGAGGTACAGGTTTGTGGAATAATTGACTTGGCAAAATTGTAAATTGTCCCTAGTGTGTGTAGGGTAACGCTAGTGTACGGGGTGATCGCTGGTCGGCGCGGACTCGGTGGCCGAAGGGCCTGTTTCCACGTTGTATCTCTAAACTAAACTAAAGTTAGGGCACATCTCGAGAGTACATGGATATACGCGATTTCGGGTCAGGACTCTCCTTCAGACTTTGAAGTCTGCAGAGGCTGAACAAGGGTCTCTCCTGATAATCTTTCCTGAATCTCCCAATTGATTTATTAATTTCATTCGCCCTTTTTCCCCTTTAGAGGCCATTCCATCCAGATTTTGGAAGGAGTAGAACAGGTATGTGCGGCCCGGTTCATTACCAGGTTGAGGCGACCAAGTGACCAGGTCTTTGCACCTCGTTCTCAGTGCGTGGACCATCATTCATTGAAGGATACAACTTGGCCGGCTGCTGCAGAGATTCGGGAGGGATCAGGATGTCGTCAAAATATCCCAGGGTCACTGTGAGGAAGAAAGGGAACACTGAGTTAGTGGGTTACATTCTACACAGACTGTACACTGCAAGGGCCAGGAGGCGAGCGGGCAAGATCATCTCTGACCCTCTGTGGCCATTGCTTCAGCAGCTCCCTCCAAGAGCTTTGGGGCAACAGTTCCCCTAGCACCTCAGCAGTTAATTATTCGGTCTTACTATGCATGGAGCTGCAGAAAAAGTAAACCATTCAGCCCCGAATATGGTTCTATACAGCGTCGTAGAGCTCTACAATACAGAAACAGGCCCTTCAGCCCAACCCATCCATGTTGACCATGATCGGCAACCTACGGCCCCCGGGCCGAATGCGGCCCGTAACCCAAAATCATCCGGCCCTCTGGCCGTACCGCATCCCGCGCAAAGCCGCCGGCACGTCCGCACACCTTCTGTGAACTCGTTAAAGAAAGAACTGCGGATGCTGGAAAAATCGACGGTAGACAAAAATGCTGGAGAAACTCAGCAGGTGAGACATGCAAGGATTGCACGAGGCTGCCTCACCCGCTGAGTTTCTCCAGCATTTTTGTCT
Organism: Leucoraja erinaceus; assembly: GCF_028641065.1. Classification (NCBI taxonomy): domain Eukaryota; kingdom Metazoa; phylum Chordata; class Chondrichthyes; order Rajiformes; family Rajidae; genus Leucoraja; species Leucoraja erinaceus. The sequence goes on along the minus strand of NC_073413.1, from coordinate 6,714,435 downwards.
ACCTACTGAGAACACCTGATCTGATGCCTGCCATCCGGGGCGGGATCCATGTGTACACGTGATAGATGTGGCCCGCCATCCGCTCACAGACATGCGTCCTGGCCCCTATGCAGAACAAGGTTGCCCACCCCTGATCTACACTAATCCCATTTGCCCATATTTGTCACATATCCCCCTGTTCCTTTCCTGAATACCCACCCAAAAGCCCTTGACCCAACATTATTTCTATCTCTATTGCCACCTCTGGCAACTCGCTTCCTGCAACCACCCAGCCTGTGTGTGAAAAACATGTCCCTCAGATCCCCTTTAAATTTCACTCCAATCACCTTAAATCCTTGCCTTCTACCCCACCCTGCGATAAAGCACTCGATCTACCCTTTCTATGCCACTTAGAGTCTTATATTATGTCACCGTGCAGCCTCTCATGCTCCAGTGAGACCAAACGCAGCCTCTTTCGAAAGTTACCACTTCCTTCCTGTTGTGTGGTGACCAGAGCTATACACAACACTCCTAGTACAGTCTAACAAATGTTTTAAACAGATGCAACACGACGTCTTAATGCACCTTTGCAAAGTGTTTTCTACATTGCCCTATCCACCTGCGTCGCCATTTTGAGGGAAGCATCAAATTGTGCCCCAAGTCTCTCTGTATATCATCTCTCCCTAGGATCATATGCTGTGCATATCCTGGCAGCATCTTACGTCCCAAAAATTAATCTCAACAAGGAACTGCAGCAATAAACACAAAATGCTGGAATAACTCAGCAAGTCTGCACGGTGGCACAGCAGTAGAGTTGCTGCCTTACATCGCCAGAGACCCCGCTTCAATCCTGACTGCAGGTGCTATCTGTACTGGTACAGAGAATCGTACAGTGCTTGTCTGAGGAAACAGATGAGCTCCAGGTATCTTCTTTGACAATAGACAATAGGTGCAGGAGTAGGCCATTTGGCCCTTCGAGCCAGCACCGCCATTCAATGTGATCATGGCTGATCATCCCCAATCAGTACCCCGTTCCTGCCGTCTTCCCATATCCCCTGACTCCGCTATTTCTAAGAGCCCTATCTAGCTCTCTCTTGAAAGCATCCAGAGAACCTGCCTCCACCGCCCTCTGAGGCAGAGAATTCCACAGACTCACCACTCCCTGTGAGAAAAAGTGTTTCCTCGTCTCTGTTCTAATATGTTAGAACGGAGACGAGGAAACACTTTTCCACCTAGTCCATATTAAAGGACATGGTGGCAAACTGAAAGAGCATACCATTGTTATCACAAACTTTAGCAGAAAAAGTGCAGAGAATAGCAGACTAAAGAAGAGAATCTGAGTGGAAACCATGGATGAAGCGCGGGTTCCATTACAAGATACAAGATACATTTATTTGTCACATGTGTCAGCTGATACAATGAAATGTGTGGTCACCATACAAATAAAAAAAAGAACACAACACACGATAGAGTCCAACATAAAACATCCCCAAACAGCTGAATCAAAGTTTCCCACTGTGAGGGAAGGCACCAAAGTCAGTCATCTTCCTCTGATGTTCTTGATGTTCACTCGTGGTGGATGCAGGCCAGATCTCAAACAATGAAATAAGCCTGACTTTCTGCTCAATTGCAAAGCAGAGCCTCATGCTCCAAGCATCAGCCCCGAACAGGGATGGGTTTAGTGCAAGGGCCACCTTGGCAGAAGAAGCACCCGCCACTCATCCTCGGAGGCTACACTGTGACCTGCACAGTTTTTTTTTTTTGTTTTTTTTTATTAGAAGCAATTGTACAAGGATAAAACTCTCAGCATCTACAATTATTGTACAGCTTCATTTTTAACCTTATTTAAAAAATAAACAAAAAAAAAAAAGAAAAAAAAAAAAAGAAAAAAAAAGGGAAAGCAAGAAAAGAAGAAAAGAAAAAATGAAGAGATAAAATAGAACAAGACCCCTAGGCTAGAAAGAGAAATAAGAAAAGATGGAGATATACCTTGCCCCCCACCCCCAAACAGAAGCAGGAAGTCACTCACCGCACACTCCATCCTGGCTGCAGCCTTTAATTTTGCCGGTAACAATTTCATCCAGAAAGGGACGGAATACCATGTAGCGAAAATGCACTGTTTGAGGAGGAAGACATAAACATTGAGGGAAAGGCTAACCCTGCACTGAAGCAGCAGTCGGGCACATAGCACATACATGTTTGGGGACCTTATACACCACAGCAGGTAAAGACATTGCACGGAAATGACAGGTAGACAGAAATGCTGGAGAAACTCAGTGGGTGAGGCAGCATTTACGGAGCGAAGGAAATAGGCAACGTTTCGGGTCATAGAAACATAGAAAATAGGTGCAGGAGTAGGCCATTCGGCCCTTCGAGCCTGCACCGCCATTCAATATGATCATTGCTGATCATCCAACTCAGTATCCTGTACCTGCCTTCTCTCCATACACCCTGATCCCTTTAGCCACAAGGGCCACATCTAACTCCCTCTTAAATATAGCCAATGAACTGTGGCCTCAACTACCTTCTGCGGCAGAGAATTCCAGAGATTCACCACTCTCTGTGTGAAAAATGTTTTCCTCATCTCGGTCCTAAAAGATTTCCCCCTTATCCTTAAACTGTGACCCCTTGTCCTGGAAGGTCGAGACCCTTCTTCAGATTCCCGTCAATCGTGACCACGGGTGTATCTGTACGGGGTTTGTACGTTCTCCCTGTAATCGCGTGGGTTTTCTCCGGATGCTCCGGTTTCCTCCCACACTCCAAAGACGTGTGGATTTGTAGGTTAATTGGCTGTGTCTGCTGTGTCTTTTCCCTTCAGGCTCCCGACCCGAAACGTTGCCCTGTCCTTCTCTCCAGAGATGCTGCCTCACCCGCTGAGTTACTCCAGCATTTTGTGTCTACCAGGGATGGGAGGGGTATGTATTATGTGCAGCCAGATAAGAGTTGGTCTCGGTATCATATTCAGCACAGACTCTGTGGTCCGAAGGGTCTATATAACAGGATTGGTGAGAGTCACTGCTCGCAGAGATATTGCTTAGGACCCAGTGCCTAACCTTTAGTGTGAGAGGCGCCATCTCCAGGGAAAATGTAGGAGTCTTCCAGTTTGGTGATGTCGTACAGACAGACGCACAGGCCGACATTATACACCACCTGCAGAGAGAGCAATGATCATCCAAGGGCTTCGATTCTCAATTAAGCTCGCGGTCACTCAATTAATCTGGAGAAAACCCACGCGATTACAGGGAGAATGTACAAACCGTGTAAAGATAACACTACTCAACACTGTACCTCGGTGATTGCCAATCACCCCCCCCCCCCCCCCCGGACATTCCTCCCACCAGGAAACAAAAATTCTATGACTGTATGCACGTAAATAGATTTATTTTTTGCTCATATTCTATGTCGCTCTTCTAGGGAGATGCTAACTGCATTTCGTTGTCTCTGTACTGTACACTGCACAATGACAATAAAAGTTGAATCTGAATCTGAATCTGATACTTTGGCCCATCGAGCCTACTCCACCATTCAATCATGGCTGATCTATCTCTCCTAACCCCACTGCAATATGCAGGTCTGCTTTCCCCTTCTCGCCTGCAAGTTTAGTCTGGCCATTTAGGGCAGCACTTTGGCTAATCAAGTCTCCCCATTTCTAAGATCAATAGATCAATAAGCTGATAGAACCAAGGCTATCAAATGAACAACGTACAGAATGTCACCGAAACAGAAATTCTGGAATTCAAAACTTAGTGCAGCTCAACTTATAAAAAATATGCTGAGAGAGACAAGAAGCCAATAAAATAAATAGGATTCGTAGTTTACTAATGTAAAAGTCTAATTAAATTTATAAAACAGCGAGTGGTCATAAGGTCATAAGTGATAGGAGCAGAATTAGGCCATTCGGCCCATCAAGTCCACTCCGCCATTCAATCATGGCTGATCTATCTCTCCCTCCTATCCCCATTCTCCTGACTTCTCCCCATAACCCCCGACACCCGTACTGATCAACAATCATCACCATTGACTCCATCTACACTTCACACCGCGACCTTTTGATATCGCTGGCTCACGGAAGTGTTGGCAATGCGACACAAAGGTAGCTGCAGCACAAAGACTTCCAGACTCCTACCTTGTTGGCCAGTTTTTTGTTCAACTCTTCTGCAATGGCATCGTTCAACCTCCGCTCAAACAACCAGGGCGGGATCCGTACAGTGTCCACCATTTCCACCAGAACAAACATGACGAGGGAGGCAGAATAAATGCCCTGGGAAAAGAGGAATAAAAATCAGCTAAACACCGTAAATTATTAGGTCTGAAGAATGGCCTGTTTTTTTTTATAGATAGATATGCCATTTATTGTCACTATACATGTACAATGAAATTAAAAGCAGCTCGTACTCAGTGCATACATATAATTTAGTACAAAAAACAAGAAACAGAAAACAAAAACAAAAGGGAGGGGGGGGGGGGGATAGGTGCACAATTCTGCGGCGCTATATACATATCTATAAAGGCAAAATGGTGAAGGAGATGTTTAAGATTATATTAAATATTTAAAATGTTTTTAATATCGTTTAATATCATCGTTTGCATATCTTTCATTCATTGTTCTTTATCTCTACATCATCATCTATATATCTCTCGTTTCCCTTATCCCTAACCAGTCTAAAGAAGGGTCTCGACCCGAAACGTCACCCATTCCTTCTCTCCAGAGATGCTGCCCGTTACTCCAGCATTTTCAGTAGATTCTTCTTGTTTTTCCAAAAGACTACAGTCATCGTGCACTGCATTCGGTCTCTGGTTATTGGCAGAGGGTAGTTAGTCTCCTAACTCCTGTTCAGGGGCTGGCTGCATCAGAAGTGGGGATCATGGAACATCAGGGAATCAATCATGCTAAACCCAAACCCAGCCAGGCCCAAGCAAGCCCAAGCCCACTCTGGCCCATGCCCAGCCCAACCCATGCCCAACTAATCATGTCAAACCCAGACCAAAGCCCAGACCCAAATCAAACCTCCGATTGAGCTCAAATTACACTCAAGATCAGAGCCCAAACCCATGCCCAGCCCAAACCCATGCCCAGCCAAAACCCATGCCGACCCCAAACACATGCCCAGCCAAAACCCATGCCCAGCCCAAGGACAACTAAACCCATGCCCACCCAAAACACATGCTTGACCCAAACCCATGCCCACCCCAAACACTTGCCCACCTATACTTGGCCCAAACCCATGCTTGACCCAAACCCATGCCCAGCCCAAACCCACCCCAACCCATTCCTACCCAAACCCATGCCCACCCCAAACCCATGCTTGACCCAAACCCATGCTTGACCCAAACCCATACTTGACCCAAACCCATACTTGACCCAAACCCATACTTGACCCAAACCCATACTTGACCCAAACCCATGCTTGACCCAAACCCTTATCCAATTAATCATGCAGAACCCAAGCCAAAGACCAAACCCAAATGAAACCTCAGCTTGAGCTCAAATTCAACTCTGGATGAACCAGAGTCCGGGCCCACGATGATGGTCGAACCTCAGCCCTTGAGCTCGAGTTGCCCGGGTCACAGCCCAGCCTCCGGGAGCCGCAGATGCGGGTGCAGTTCACACATAAACAATCAGCACAACCGCACAACTTTCCACACAAACCTTTCGTGAATTTTAACTTTTCATTCAGTAGCCTTCACGCACAAATCCATTTTACGGCAGACGGTCAGGGGGGGAAATACTCGGTCCGCTTTACGGCAGGCGGTCACTCCTCCCCTTTTCCCTCTGATGGTTTTACCACAGTTTGCGACGGTTTAAGACCAGATGGTTTAGCATCACAAACCTCATGGAAGAAATATTCCCCATCACATGCTACTTCAATTTAAAAGTATATTATGTGAGTACAGGAACGCTTATTAAAAGAATGGGATGCAAAATCAACTCACCAATCAATTGGTTCCTAAGTTAAGGTAATTGCTTGGATTTTTAACCCAGTAAAAATTCTAAAGTATTTCTGAGATGTGTAATCAAATAAAATGTAACATCAAACCACATATATTACAATGGAAACAAATCTTTGAAGTATCTTAAAAGATTTTAAGCATCGCATTGATGCGGTTAATAGAGATGCTGCCTCACAACTCCAGAGATCCTGGCCACGGATGCTGTCTGTGTGGAGTTTGCGTGTTCTCAGTTCTCGGTTCTTCTTGGTTTCTTGGTCCTCCAAAATATTCCAAATGGAATTTAAACTGGAGGTGGTGAAGGGAGGGCTTAAGCCAGAAAGGGTTATTGGGAAGAAAGAGCTACTTTAAAGTTGCCTCCCCTCCACCCCACTTCCCAAAGACGTGCAGGTTGAGACCCGAAACCAAAGATCTTATAGCTATAAGATCTTTCCCCGAAACGTCACCTATTCCTTTTCTCCAGAGCTGCTGTCTGACCCGCTGAGTTACTCCAGCTTTTTGTGTCTACCTTTGGCTCCAGGGATGGCTATTTTCTGCATTAAAGAGAGATTAAGCTGGGATGATATATTTTTTTTAGAATTTAGATGAATGAGGGGAGATTTTATGAAAGCGTACAACATTGTTAAAGGCTTGACATGCTGGATGCCGGACGAATGTTTCTCTTGGCAGAGTTAGGCTATGACAGGACACATTTTGAGAATAAGGTCACAAGTGATAGGAGTAGAATTATATACAAATATATAAGGTATAGGCCTTTAAGCACTGGGATGAGTACAATTATTTTCATAGAATCAAAGGGTCATTGAGTCTTACAGCGTGGAAACAGGCCCTTTGGCCCAACTCATCCATGCCAGCCCAATTGCCCATCAATGCCAGTCCTATTTGCCCACATTTGACCCATACCCATCTGAACCTTTCTTATCCATGTACCTGTCAAAACGTTTTTCAAATGTTGTTATTGCACTTGCCTTAAATACCTTTTCTGCCAGCTTGTTCCATACCAGCTGAGTTGGATGATCAGCCATGATCATATTGAATGGCGGTGCAGGCTCAAAGGGCCAAATGGCCTACTCCTGCACCTATTTTCTATATACCCACCTGCCAACTGTGTGAAAGCATTCATGTTCATAAGTGATAAGAGCAGAATTAGGCCATTCGGCCCATCAAATCTACTCCACCATTCAACCATGGCTGATCTATCTTTCCCTCTCAACCCCATTCTTCTGCCTTCTCCCCATAACCCCTGACACCCGTACTAATCAAGAATTGATCTGTCTCTGCCTTAATAATATCCATTGACTTGGCCTCTACAGCCATCCATGCCAAATAATTCCACCTTCATGGATTCACCACCCTCTGACTAAAGAAATTCCTCCTCATCTCCTTCCTAAAAAAAAATCCTTTAATTCTAAGGCTATGACCTCTGGTCCTAGACTCTCCCACAAGTGGAAACATCCTCTCCACATCCACTTTAGTTTAGTTTATTTTAGAGATACAGATACAAGAGGCCCTTCGGCCCATTGAGTCCGCACCGACCAGCGACCCCCACACACTTACACTACACACTAGGGACAATTTACACTTATAACGAGCAAATTAACCTACAAACCCGTGTAGGAAACCGAAGATCTAGGAACCACGTGGTCACAGGGAGAACGTACAAACTCCGTACAGACAGCACCCGTGGTTGGGATCGAACCAGACGCTGCAACTCTACCGCTGCGCCACCGTGCTACCGTACACTCTACCCAGATTACAAAACCTACACCAAACCCAAACCAATTAGGAGCAGACGGGGGCATTCGATCCAATTTGAGATTCCAGCTACCAAGACAGATGTGTACAGCAATTCATTCTTCCCCCCGGTCAATTAAAGCATGGAATAATCTTCACCCTACCATAGTTACCCAACCCGATACAACTAAATTTAAGGTAGCTCTTTCTTCCCGAAAACCCTTTCTGGCTTAAGTCCTCCCTCCACCACCTCCAGTTTAAATTTCATTTGGAATATTTTGGAGGACCAAGAAACCAAGAACCCCGTCCCTCATCCTTCTAAACTCCAGCGGGTACAGGCTTCCTGTTGAGCCCCCCCACCCCACACACACCACCCCCCTCACCTTAGTGAATAGCTTCCTCTCAACTGCAGGCAAAGGTAAAGAATGGTGACATGGGGTGCTGGAATGTCAGGAGCCTGCTGAACCACATAGCAGCAAGGAGGGGAAGAGAAATGGGGAAGGTATATATACATATATTATAGCTATATTAATGCAGCTTTTGTTCAGCCCGAGGTGCTGAGATGTTCTCTGGTAATTGGCATGGGTCTCCACTCCCTTCTTTCTCTTTCATGGCTGCATGATTGACATACAAGTGATGTCACAAAGAAAGGTAGGGCCAGGCCAGAGATTGTCAGCTTCCACCGAGAGAGAAAGGGAGAGCAAGGGGAAATTAATGTTCACATCAACAGCAGGCAGACACGGAGCATAGGAGTCTGGCAACACAGGAACAACACTACTCCCACCAAAGGAGCGGCAGTCGGTGCTCTGTGCGAATAGGTAAGGAATTGTTCACTGAGAATGACATTGTTTCGGCTGCTTTGCACATTTTAGCACCCGGGGGGAGGGAACAGCAACAAAAAAAAAACTGCAGCAACAACAAAAAACTGTCGTGCTGCGTTTTTTTTTCTAATTTGCAGTCTCAAAGGATCATTGTGGCTTTTCTTTCTTTCAATGTCGAAACGCTGAATAGCTTTTCTTTTTGAAGAAAGTAAACAGGAAAATCCTCCCCCCCCCGCCCGCTTACAGCTGGCATTGTTCCTGCGCCCCTTGTGAAATCACCATTTCGTCTTTCTAATCGGTGACACCTTGTATTTCCCTGGCTCTTTGTGCCCCGGTCCAGTACCTCCTGTGTGTGTGTGTGTGTGTTAGCGTGTGCGTGTGTTAGCGTGTGTGAGTGTGTGTGTTAGCGTGTGTGAGAGTGTGTGTTAGCGTGTGTGAGTGTGTGTATGTATGTGTGTGAGAGTGTGTGTGTCTGTGTGTGTGTGTGAGAGGGTATGTATGTGTGTGTGTGAGAGTGTGTGTGTGTGTATGTGTGTGAGAGCGTGTGTATGTGTGAGAATGTATGTGTGTATATGTGTGAGTGTGTGTGAGAATGTATATGTGTGTGTGTATGTATGTGTCTGCGTTTGTGTGTGAGAGCGTGTGTGCGTTTGTGTGTGAGAGCGTGTGTATGTGTGTGTGTGTGTGAGAGTGTATGTGTATATATATGTGTGTGTGTGTGTGTGTGGTTTGACAGTAGCCCTCCCCACCTGTGCCGAGGGGCTGTCTGCACTTCAGAGCTAACTGTGGTGCTGCCGTAAGACCGAGCTAGACTCTGCTCTTTATGCTCAGCTGCAGGCGCCCAATATTGAAATGGGTTCACGGTCTTGCAGATTCACATCAAGGCCACGTCTCTCCTCTCACAGGTGGCTACGCCAGCAGAGAGCTTCAATGAACAGCTGGGGGGGGGGGGGGAGAGTATTCGCTGCCACCCTCATCAATATTTCACTCCTCAAATCCAACATCACGAAAATAGATGACCTGCTTGTGATCACATCCCAGCCCCCAGGGAGGTCCTTGTGCAGTTTGACAGCCGCAGTTCCCTACAAAATAGGCAGAGCCTTGAAAAAAAATGAAGCAAACTGCAGATGCTGGAATTTGTCGGAAAGGAACAGCAGATGCTGGTTTAAACCGAAGGTAGACACAGTTTTCACCCAACAAACAGCTAGCAAAGGCCTATTTCCTTTATGTGTTAGGAAGGAGCTGCAGATGCTTGTTTAAACCGAAGACAGATACAAAAAGCTGGAGTAACTCAGCAGGCAGGCAGACAGAGTTACTCCAGCTTTTTGTATCTATCTCCTGTTTCCCTCATCACCGTTACTTTTTATTTTGCATATCGTTCATTCATTGTTTTTTTATCTTGCTACATCATCGTCTATATATCTCTAGTTTCCCTTATCCCTAACCAGTCTGAAGAAGGGTCTCGACCCGAAACCTCGCCCATTCCTTCTCTCTAAAGATGTTGCCTGTCCCGCTGAGTTAGTCCAGCTTTATTGTGTCCATCTGCAGATGCTGGAAATCTAAAATGAGAGCCTTTTTCCTTCGCTCCATAGATGCTGCAGCACCCGCTGAGTTTCTCCAGCTTTTTTGTGTACCTAAGATGCTGGGTAGGTCCGGCTGCTTCTGCGGGAAGGGAAAAAAGGGGTAACTTTTTTTCAGGTTGTAATACTGATGGAACATCTTCGACCTGGAAGGTTCCCTAAATGTAAGTCGTCATTTGCAACTCTCTAATCCCTTTGTCTCAATTGCGGAGTTTGCACGTTCTCCCTGTGACCGCGTGGGTTTTCTCCGGGTAGCTCCCACTTTGCTGTCTCAAAGGATCATTGTGGCAGGTCTGTAGGTTAGTTGGCTTCAGTAAATTACCCCTAGTGTGTGGGTTGAGTGGTAGCATCTGAGGGGTGTTGATGGGAATGTGGAGTACTAGATCACACCTGTGTGTTAGTGTGCGGGGATCGCTGGTCGGTGCGGACTCGGTGGGCTGAAGGGCCTGTTTCCGCGCTGTATCTCTAAACTAAACTAAACATTTCATCATCGTGGAGCCTTCAGAACACTGTGATTTGCTTGCAATGGACCGGTTCATCTGCATTATAACACTTGTTTCAGCCACACTATTTATGTCCTATATGCTGTTGCACTCTATACCCTGCCTCTTTGCCTGCTCCCTTTCACTCTCCCTTATACTGGGGCCACTGGCCGAGCCGCAGTCTCACACCCGGGATCCATCCTGACCTCGGGTGCTGTCTGTGTGGAGTTTGCATGTTCTCTCTGCGACCACTTGTTCTCATTTCCTCCCAGCACGGTGGCGCAGCGGGTAGAGCCGCTGCCTCACGGCGCCAGAGGCCCGGGTTTCAATCCTGACCTCGGGTGCTGTCTGTGTGGAGTTTGCATGTTCTCTCTGCGACCACTTTGCTTTCCACCGCTTGTTCTCATTTCCTCCCACACCCCATAGACGGGCGGGTTTGTAGGTAAATTGCCCCCTCGTGTTGTAGAGAATGGACGGGAAAGAGGGATAATATAGAACCAGTATCAACAGGTGATCGATGGTCAGCACGGACTCATAGAAACATAGAAAATAGATGCAGGAGGAGGCCATTCGGCCCTTCGAGCCAGCACCGCCATTCATTGTGGTCATGGCTGATCGTCCCCAATCAATAACCCGTGCCTGCCTTCTCTCCATATCCCTTGACTCCACTAGCCCTAGAGCTCTATCTAACTCTCTCTTAAATTCAGGGCTCAGTGGGCCGAAGGGCCTGTTTCCGTGCTGTATCTATCAACCAAACCAACAATCTATGTTGACCACGTCCAGGGTGGTGGATACATTAAGGAGATCCTTTTTCCATGTGGCTATCAAACTGTACAACTCCTCCCCCTTCTGTCGTGGGGTAGACGCACCTTGCGTCACCAGGCGATACACGTGAGACGTCGGGACGCCAGCGTGCGACGCCAATGCGTTAGCGTGCTTACCCAATCCGTCAGCGTGCGTACGCGATACATCACGCAGAGGTGGCGCGCGAGGATTTCGTGCAGCACGAAATTCTGGAGCGCCTCGCGATACCGCGCGCAACTCCACACTCCTCCACGCGCCCGTCCCGCGCTACCTACACGCGTCACAATGCGAGGATCACATTTTTGGAGGTCGCGCGCAAATGACGGCCAAGTGGGACTGGCCCTTTAATTGCTCTTCAAGTGTAGGGGTGGTGATGAAGGAACAGTAAAGGGTCAGTGTAAATGGGTGGTTGATGGGCGGTGTGGACTTAGAGGACTTGTGTCCTTCCATGACTCAATCCAATGGAGTAATTGAAGGAGGCTTTACCTCACGCTCCAGCTAGCAGAGAAAAGCAAACATCTGGCCAACAGTGGCATGAACCTAATCAAATATCACACCTAAATTAAAATAAAGATGAAAGAGTTGGGGCAGAGATTGTAGATGCACAAATTAATTGGTGATCACGGTAAAAACAAGTTGTGATCTGTTTAAGCACATGGACCAACTACAGGCCACACATCTCTTTTTTTTTTTTTTTTTTTTTTTAATATTTTATTTTATTAGAAGTAAGCACAGTCATATGGCACCAAAGTGCCTAATATATATTTTCATAATACATTTTATGTACAACTTCTTTTTTTCTTTTTGTTACATTGAAAAAAGATGAGAATAAGAAAAAGAAGTTAGATAGTAAAGGATAGAAAGATGTGAAATATATAGTGTGTGAAGAAAGAAAACGAGTAAATGAAGAAAGTTGAGAGAGAAAATAGTGAAAAGAAAAGGAGATCATTATTTATAATCTTGACCAACCCTCGTCCAGTCCTGAAACAGTTATTTTTTACAATTGTGTTGCACCATATGATTCCAAAAAAACGACGAATGGAGACCAACTCGTTATGAATTGGTCTGATTTATCCATTAGGAGGAATCGCATTTCCTCAAGATGAGCGGTGTCCAACATACTTGCAATCCACGGCCACACATCTCTGACTGGACTAGAAAGCAGTAGTGTAGTTTAGAGAAACAGCACGGAAACAGGCCCTTCGGCCCACCGGGTCCGTGCCGACCAGCGATCCCCGCACATTAACACTATCCTACACCCACCAGGGACAATTTTTACATTTTTCTTCTTTTGTGTGGCGTGCACAGCCTAAAGTTGTTGGACAACTTGTTCTATTTGATCTTCTGTGTGTGTGTACGTCGAGTTGATTGCATTCGTCGAAACAGGGCGGACCACGTGAAGGTTGCAATCTCCCACCCCATTTTTAAATTTACCAAAGCCAATTAACCTACACCCCGGTACGTCTTTGGGCTGTGGGAGGAAACCAAAGATCTCGGAGAAAACCCACGCATGTCACTGGGAGAACATACAAACTCCGTACAGACAGCACCCGTAGTCGGGATCGAACCTGGGTCTCAGGCGTTGCGTTCGCTCTAAGGCAGCGACTCTACCGCTGCGCCACCGTGATCTGTAGGTTTCTGGTTAAATAATGAAAGCCTTAAAGCTCATGTACATACCAGAGATAAAGAAGAGGCAACAGGCTGTGGTGGTATCAGGAGATCTGTAGATCGATACAAAATGCTGGAGTAACTCAGCGGGTCAGGCAGCATCTCTGGAGAAAAGAAATAGGTGAGGCTGCGGGTCGAGACCCTTCTTCAGGCCCGAAACGTCACCTATTCCTTTTCTCCAGAGATACTGCCTGACCCTCCGAGCTACTCCAGCTTTTTGTGTCTATCCCGATAAACCCCACACCCTCTACTGAGCCTCTGCATCCTTCCTGTGACAGAGTAACCAGAACTGGATGCAATACTCCAAATGTGGCCTGATTGATGTTTAATGCAGCTGTGTAATGTAACTGGGGAAATAATTCAATGGATGATGGAAGGCAGAATCCCGATGTGGTCATCATGTTCATTATAAGAAACAGGAGCTGGAGTAGGCCATCTGGCCCTTTGATCTTGCTCCACTGTTCATCAGTCTTGATTAGTACAGGTGTCAGGGGACAATAATAATAATAATGTATTTTATTGTCATTGCACAGAGGTGCAACGAGATTTGGTATGCAGCTTCCATCTCATAGTCATAACTTAAATAACAAATTACATTTTTTTTTAAATGGGGAGAAGGCAGGAGAATGGGGGTAGGGGGGAGATTCAGATTCAGATTCAATTTTAATTGTCATTGTCAGTGTACAGTACAGAGACAACGAAATGCATTTAGCATCTCCCTTGAAGAGCGACATAGCAAACGATTTGAATAAAAAAAAATAATAAAAAAAAATAATAAGTGTCCGGGGGGGGGGGGGGGGGGGTGGGCGGGGGGGGGGGGGGGGGGGGGGGGGGGGGGGGGGGGGGGGGGGGGGGTGATTGATTGGCAGTCACCGAGGTACGTTGTTTAGTAGAGTGACAGCGGCCAGAAAGAAGCTGTTCCTCGACCTGCTGGTTCGGCAACGGAGAGACCTTTAGCACCTCCCGGATGGTAGGAGGGTAAACAGTCCATGGTTGGGGTGAGAGCAGTCCTTGGCGATGCTGAGCGCCCTCCGCAGACAGCGCTTGCTTTGGACAGACTCAATGGAGGGGAGCGTGGAACCGGTGATGCGTTGGGCAATTTTCACCACCCTCTGCAATGCCTTCCGGTCGGAGACAGAGCAGTTGCCATACCATACTGTGATGCAGTTGGTAAGGATGCTCTCGATGGTGCAGAGATTGAATGGCGGAGTAGACTTGATGGGCCGAATGGCCCAATTCTACTCCTATCTCTTATGATCATCATGGCTGCTCTCTCTCCTCAGCACCATTTTCCAGCTTTGTCCCCATATTCCTTGATGTCCAGAAATTTAGTGAGCTGTGTTTTTTTTAATCATTGGGTTTCCACGGCTCTTCGGGGTTGAGAATTCCACAGTTCTACCACCCCCGGAGTGAAGATGATCCTCCTCATCACAGTTCTAAATGGTCAGACAATAGACAATAGGTGCAGGAGCAGGCCATTCGGCCCTTCGAACAAGCACCGCCATTCAATGTGATCGTGGCGTCTTCTTCTTGCGTATGGCGTGCACAGCCTAAAGTTGTAGGACAACTTGTTCTATTTGATTTTACTTGATTGTGCACACCGGGTTGATTGCATTCGTCAAAACAGGGCCGACCACGTTGAAGGTTGCAATCTTCCACCCCTGATCATGGCTGCTCATCCCCGCTCCTGACTTCTCCCCATACCCCCTGACTCCGCTATCTTTAAGAACCCTATCTAGCTCCCTCTTGAAAGCATCCAGAGAACCGGCCTCCACCGCCCTCTGAGGCAGAGAATTCCACAGACACGCAACTCTCTGTGAGAAAAAGTGTTTCCTCGTCTCCGTTCTAAATGGCTTACTCCTTGTTCTTAAACTGTGTGTGGCCCCTGGTTCTGGACTCCCCCAACATCGGGAACATGTTTCCTGCCTCTAGCGTGTCCAAACCCTTAATAATCTTATATGTTTCAATGTTCCTGTTCATACATGTTCCTGTTGTCCACAGCCTGCCCGACACATACTGTAAGATGCACTAGAATCTCTTGGCAAGGGTACACTTGATTTATTTTTCCGTTGAACCATTCTGCTTCTTGGTTAATAAAAGATTGAAACTATGGGAACAATTTCTGTTTTTCCAGTCTGGCGTAGATAAGAACAAAGAAGGGTAATCATCAGCAGCCCCATGAGAATTGCCGGCTCCGACATGAGATGCTTGGTTTAGTTTAGAGATACAGTGCGGAAAAAGGTCCTTCGGCCCACCGAGTCCACACCTAGAAGCAGGGAAAATGTTCCCCATGTTGGGCGAGTCCAGAACCAGGGGCCACACAGTCTTAGAATAGAGGGGAGGCCATTTAAGACTGAGGTGAGAAAAAACATCTTCACCCAGAGAGTTGTGAATGTGTGGAATTCCCTGCCACAGAGGGCAGTGGAGGCCAAGTCACTGGATGGATTTAAGAGAGAGTTAGATAGAGCTCTAGGGGCTTGTGGAATCGAGGGATATGGGGAGAAGGCAGGCACGGGTTATTGATTGGGGACGATCAGCCATGATCACAATGAATGGCGGTGCTGGCCCGAAGGGCTGAATGGCCTCCTCCTGCGCCAATTTTCTATGTTTCTATGATCCCCGCACCTTAACACTATCCTACACTCAGGAGGGACAATTTTACATTAATGCCAAGCCAATTAACCTACAAACCTGTACGTCTTTAGAGTGTAGAGGTTAGTAGGTCCCGTGAGACACAGAGTCCTGGAGTCGTACAGCATCAAAGCAGGCCCTTCGGCCCACTAAATCCATGCTGCCCATTGTACCTTTTGTTTAGTTTAGAGACACAGTGCGGAAACAGGCACTTTGGCCCACTGTGTCCATGCCGACCAGCGATCCCCACACACTGGCACTATCCTACACACACTAGAGACAAATTTACAATTTTGAAACCGGAGCACCCAGAGAAAACCCATGCAAGTCAACGTGCAAACTCCGTGCAGAGAGTCTGGATAGAACCCGGGTCGCTGGCGCTGTGAGGCAGCAACTCTACCGCTGCGCCACCGTGCCGCCCATTGAAACTAACGCCTGCGTACACACGTCCAGTGTGTGATGTGCACACAGATAGTTAATGAGTGGCTCGCCTGTGTAGTTTAGAGAGCAAACGTATCAGTGATTTGCATGTTGTGTGGCATAGAGAGATAAAGGTCAAATCAACATCATCTGAGCTCACTGGCTCGTCATGTCCTTGAAGTCTGTGTCTTCCCTGATGTATTTAGTTCCTCTTGATTGTTCCCTGCCCTGGTAAATCATCGACTTGCGATGACCAAAGATCCTCTAGCGAGCAAGATCGATCACTCGACGACAAAGACGTAGTCCGGTTCATGGGCAGATTCATGGGTCATTTTCGGCCCCATTTCCGTAACCGGCTTCCGTCTCCGCACCAAAGATCCCGTCACAGCGGAGCAAAGATACTAGTGCGGAGACGAAAGCCGGTTACGGAAATGGGGCCGAAATTCCTTTAGGAAGCAAATAAGGTGGAACATCTTTAGTCAGAGGGTGGTGAATCTGTGGAATTCTTTGACACTGATTTGGCTGTGGAAACCAAGTTAGTGGATATTTTTAACGCAGAGATAGATAGATTCTTGATTAGTAGGGGTGTCAGAGGTAATGGGGAGAAGGCAGGAGAATGGGGTTGGGAGGGAGAGATAGATCAGCCATGATTGAATTGCGGAGTAGACTTGATGGGCTGAATGGCCTAATTCTGCTATCATCTCATGATCTTATGATCTTGTGGCAAACTTAAGGTCAGGTCGGGGGGGGGGGGTTCCCCCTGCCAGTACCATGTGTAGGTATGTTACAAAACTTACCTTCAGCGGCGCTGTAATTCTGCCACTGGCCGTGTGCGCGATATTGGTGCGTTTGAGGGGGGGGCGGGGTTAAAACGGGGTTTTTTCCCGACCTGGTCCTGAATTATATTTGTTGGAGTGCAAGATTTTGCTAAAGAATCGTTCCTATGGCCGTTCTGTGTGTTTTTTTTTTTTTAATTCACCCAACAAGTTAATCGCCGGAATGATTTTAAAATCAGCTTCTGAAGCCGTCAATTCCGACAACTGGGACGGATTTTATGGAGGACCAGGTAAAAGAAAGTAGTTTATTTTTATGTATAAAAGTGTTTCTTAAGATGTATTTAATTCACATTTTAAGCTGCGAAACGGTGATTTTTCCCCCCGAAGAACTGGCAATATTTTTGCTGCAGATATGGGGGTATAAATTCACTGCAGCCTCAACCTTCTAAATGGTCCCGTTCCAGAAAATCCCACTCGCAAGCTGATTTAAATGGCCATTAATTTACATGTATTAAACATTAAATTCCTTCCATTTGACCTATAAACCCATGACAACGAGATTTAAAAATGATGTTATATTCTGAATTCTTGTGTGAATGTTATTTGGACACTTAGGCTATTTAAAAATGTTAACCTTTTCTTAAGAAATGGATAGATGTTTAGATCTAGTAATTGAATTTTGTAGTTAGCTACAATTAGGTAACTAACTAATTATATGCTTTAATTTCAAGTCATCTAAGTAAGATTGTTTCATATTTGTTTCCGAATGCTTCAATCTATAATAACCGAAAATTTATTTCAGTTGTCTTAATTTTAAGAAATATATCGGCTTTTAAATGTTCTCGATCACAGCTTTTGTGTTCAGTCAATGAAAAAGCAATAGGGAACAAGATGCCAATTTCCGAGTATGAAAATGGCCATAACTTTTTTAATACTGAAGATATGAAAGTGAATTAGATGTCAAATTAAACTTTTTTTAATGCTTTATCTGATGGGATAAATTAAAGACTTGATTTTTTAAATCTCAAAATGTTGTGACATTCCGTGCTACCTGCTCCATGGTCGGATAGTCGGCGACGAAACCGTCTTCCCCACCTGGTTTGCCAGGTGAGGAGGGGGCTGTGGACCCCCAGCAGGACCGAAAACAAGGCCTGTCAAAGGGCGGATAAGCTCCTAGTGAGCCAACGGCCATCCACACGTCAGTAGAAGTTGCGATCGCTGTCGGACACGGCATTGTAAGGAATGATGATAAAACCACACACACACACACACACACACACACACACACACACACACACACACACACACACACACACACACACACACACACACACACACACCCACATCCTAGACTTCCAGCGGTGGAAGTCCGCAGGAACTGGAGGACGGAGACGTGTGGTGCATCCGTCAACGTTCCCGATGGAAACCATTCTCAGTATGAAGAAGGGTACAGACCCGAAACGTCACCCATTCCTTCCCTCCTGTCCAGCTGAGTAACTCCAGCATTCTCTGTCTATCTTCGGGGTAAACCAGCATCTTTTAGGCTGTTCTTTCCAACCGATTTCAAAAAGAGAATTGGGGATAGGTCCAAGGAGGTATAATGGGATTTGTCTGCCATGTAGCATCAGGGCCAAATGGCCCACCACTGCTGGAAGAATCCTGAACTGAAACGTCGCCTGTCCCATCCCTCCCCAGATGCTGCCTGATCTGCTGAGTTCCTCCAGCGCTTTGTGTTCTGCCCAGGATTCCAGCATCTGCAGTTCCTTGAGCAGTTCAATAATTCCCCTTGGGTGTGCGCAAGATTCCTCTTGCGGGGCTGGAGGTAGCATTTCAATCCACGTTCCGGCTTCCTTTGTAGTTCTAGCAGACTGATCTGTAAAAACTAAAGAAGGGTCTCAACCCAAAACGTCACCTATTTCCTTCGCTCCATAGATGCTGCCTCACCCGCTGAGTTTCACCAGCATTGTTTTGATTTTTCTGCAGTTCTCTCTTAAACTGATCTGTAGAAACTAGTTTTTTGGAATTCCTGGCCAGCGCAAACAGGTTTTTTAGGGTGAGCCCTGACTCGGGATTGCAAATGTATCACCACAAAAAGGTGGAGACGCAACTTAGCCTGAAGATGTTTTTTGTTTTGTTTTTTTGTAACATCTTTTACTGTTCAAAACAAGCTGTTAAATATTTAACAACCCTTGTGTGATAGAGCTTACGGCACAGAAACAGGCCATCCAATATTTCTCCGCCCCCTACGGTAACTCTTGTCAACCCGTGCTGTTTCAGAACTCTGCTTCAGAGGCGGGTTCCCTGGATGCTTTCAAGAGAGAGCTAGACAGATGGAGTTTCGAAGGATGAGTGGGTATCTCATTGAAACGTATAAGATTGTTAAGGGCTTGGACACGCTAGAGGCAGGAAACATGTTCGCGATGTTGGGGGAAGTCCAGAACCAGGGGCCACACACACAGTTTAAGAATAAGGGGTAAGCCATTTAGAACTGAGACGAGGAAACACTTTTTCACACAGAGAGTGGTGAGTCTGTGGAATTCTCTGCCTCAGAGGGCGGTGGAGGCAGGTTCCCTGGATGCTTTCAAGAGAGAGCTGGATAGGGCTCTTAAAGATAGCGGAGTCAGGGGATATGGGGAGAAGGCAGGAACAGGGTACTGATTGGGGATGATCAGCCATGATCACATTGAATGGTGGCGCTGGCTCGAAGGGCCGAATGGCCTACTCCTGCACCTATTGTCTATTGTCTATAAAACCAAAACAGTGTGATTGCTCAGAAACTGCCCCCCCCCTCCCCCAATCAGTGTGTAATGCAAACTGCACACAGGGTAAATCAGACTCTTTAGGGGTTAAAGACTGTAGTCTCTGCCAAGGTCAATCACTCTGTAGATAGGGAGCCTGCGCCTCTTCTGCGGCACATATTAGAATAAACAGACGCAGCCTTGAGACTTCACCAGTTGGATCACGGCTCCTCCATCACTCACAAGCTTTGTCCTTCGACAACATGTCTTTGTCTTTCATTCATCCTCCTCCCCTCTGCATCGCCTTGCTCTGTCCTCTTGTCGAATCTCTCTCTCTCCCTCCTTTCTCTCTCTCTTTCTCCATCTCCGCTTTTGTTCTCCTCTCTTTTCTCCCTCTCTTTCTCCACTCCCTCTCTCTCCCCTCCCCCCCCCCCCTCCCCTCTCCCTCCCCTCTCCCTCCCCTCTCCCTCCCCCTCTCCCCCCTCTCCCCTCCCCTCTCCCCTCTCTCCCCTCCCCTCTTCCTCTCTCCTCTCTCCCTCCCTCCCCCTCTCCCTCCCTCCCCTCCTCTCTCTCCCTCTCCCTCTCCCTCTCTCTCTCTCTCCCCTCTCTCTCCGCCTCCCTCTCTCCCCCTCTCTCTCTCTCTCCCTCCCTCTCTCTCTCCCTCTCTCTCTCCCCTCTCCCCCCCTCTCCCTCCCCTCTCCCCCCTCTCTCCCTCCCCTCTCCCTCCCCCCCCTCTTCCCCTCTCCCTCTCCCCTCTCCCTCTCCCTCCCCTCTCCCTCCCCTGACCCGCTGAGACTTACTCCAGCATTTTGTGTCTACCTTTGGTTCAAACCAGCACCTATATACAGTTCCTTATGTAGGAAGGAAGGGACCTGGTTTAAACCAACATCAGCATGTGGGTCTGTGGAATTCTCTGCCTCAGTGGAGGCCGGTTCTCTGGATACTTTCAAGAGAGAGCTAGATAGGGCTCTTAAAAATAGCGCAGTCAGCGGATATGGGGAGAAGGCAGGAAACGGGCTACTGATTGTGGATGATCAGCCACGATCATATTGAATGGCGGTGCTGGCTCGAAGGGCCGAATGCCCTACTCCTGCACCTATTGTCTATTGTCCATTGTCATTTTGTGCAGTTGCTTCCTACACGAGTGAGTGGGCTTCTAACACGGGCTCCTCTTGTTTTACAGGTTGATCTCCCCCTCTCGAGGCACCATGTCATCGGAGAAGAGCGAGACGTCACCCTCGGAGCCACCTCGCGTGCCCCAGGCCCCCGTGTCCCCCCCTCTGCTCTACTACCGAGACTGTCCCACATACTGGGAGCGCAGTCATTCCCTCCTGGGGGAGCTGCCTAGTCCCCTGCCCACCAAGCGCACACGCACCTACTCTGCGTAAGTATCCCCGGGGCTTGTCGAGGTGGGACCTTGTACTACACCACACTTGAGCTGAGCTACAGGGAGAGGTTGAGAATTGAGACTTTATACCCTTGGAGCGCAGGAGGATGATGAGGGGGCGATTTTATCGACATGTACAAGATCAGGAGAGGAACTGATCGGGCGAATGCGCAGAGTTTTATGACTGTTGGCTGACCAATTACCCTCCTGGGTTAAATATAGTTCTCAATAAGGAACTGCAGATGCTGGAAAATCAAAGGTAGACAAAAGTGCTGGAGAAACTCAGCGGGTGAGGCAGCATCTATGGAGCGTAGGAAATAGGCGACGTTTCGGGCCGAAACCCTTCTTCATACTGAAGACAGGCCCGAAACGTTGCCTATTTCCTTCGCTCCATAAATGCTGCCTCACCCGCTGAGTTTCACCAGCACTTTTGTCTACCTATAAATAAGGATCTATCATATCATTTCTTTTGCCCAGAGTAGGGGAATCGAGAAGCAGAGGACAGAGATTTAAAGGGGGGGGGGAGATTTAATTGGAACCTGAGGGGTAACTTTTTCACACAAAGCGTGGTGGGTGGATGGAACGAGCTGCCGGAGGAGGTAGTTGAGGCAGGGACTATTGCAACGTTTAAGAAACAATTAGACAGGTGTAGAAGGATATGGGACCAAGGGCAGGCAGGTGGGACTAGTGTAGCTGGGACATGTTGGCCAGTGTGGCCAAGTTGGGCTGAAGGGCCCGTTTCCACACTATATGGCTCTATGACCTCCCTGTAATTCATATACATTAAGGTGGAGTATAAAGTTAATAGATAATAATGACCAACTCACACAGATCCTGGGTGGATTTGGTTGAAACGCCACAATTTCTGGTGGAGTTTGCATGTTCTCCCTGGGACCTCGTGGGTTTCCTCTGGGTGCTCGGGTTTCTTCCCACATTGGCCGCCACAAAGTGGTTTGGTGAGAGGGGAGTTGGACGGGCCAGTTGACTTGCTGTGTGACTCCAGCTCTCGAGGTGGGGACTGGACACGGGTATCTGGAAGCCGTGAAGCAGCAGTTCACCCGCTGCACCGCTGTGCCACACGTTGGATGATCAGCGGGGGTTGTGGCTGCAGTCGTTTGGACCAGACCCTTTGAACAAGGGGCGGCGCGGTGGCGCAGCGGTAGAGTTGCTTCCTTGCAGCGCCAGAGACCCGGGTTCAATCCCGACTACGGGGACTTGTCTGTACGGCCTCCCCGTGACTTTGCTCCAAGATCTTCCGTTTCCTCCCACACTCCAAAGACGTACAGCTTGGAACGGAGACGAGGAAACACCTTCTCTCACAGAGAGTGGTGAGTCTGTGGAATTCTCTGCCTCAGAGGGCGGTGGAGGCCGGTTCTCTGGATGCTTTCAACAGAGAGCTAGATAGGGCTCTTTAAAAATAGCGGAGTCAGGGGATATGGGGAGAAGGCAGGGCCGGGGTACTGATTGTGGATGATCAGCCATGATCACATTGCATGGCGGTGCTGGCTCGAAGGGCCGAATGGCCTACTCCTGCACCTATTGTCTATTGTTTGTAGGTTAATTGGCTTGGTATAAGTGTAAATTGTCCCTAGTTTGTATATGGTAGTGTTAGTGTGCCGGGATCGCTGGCCGGTGCGGACTTGATGGGCCGAAGGGCCTGTTTCCCCTGCTATGTCTCTAAACTATGTCTCTAAAGCCAAGAGCAAGTTGGAAGGCAGAATACAGACTGGCCACCTGGTGGTGAAGCAGGGTATTCTGTCAATGACCCAAGTCTAAAGACTGCAGGTACTCAGCGAGACCCTAGATGTCTTCATACAAGGAACACAGGTGGTAAACAGGAAGATTTACCAATTCAGCTAAATGGCAAATTGGCCATTGGCAGGCAAGAGGAGAAGAACTTGACATTTGTAGCTCGGCAAGGGAACCATCCAAGTTGTGGAATAGCTGCTTCCCCACAGCCATCAGGCCATTAAACACAACTTCAACAAACTCTGAAGTATAACAACCTATTGCACTTAGGTAGACAAAAAAGCTGGAGAAACTCAGCGGGTGCAGCAGCATCAATGGAGCGAAGGAAATAGGCAACGTTTCGGGCCAAAACCCTTCTTCAGACCCAAAACGTTGCCTATTTCCTTCGCTCCATAGATGCTGCTGCACCCGCTGAGTTTCTCCAGCATTTTTGTGTACCTTCGATTCTCCAGCATCTGCAGTTCCTTCTTGAACCTATTGCACTTTATCTGTTTACTGAGGTGTGTGTGTGTTGTGTGTGTGTGTGTGTGTGTGTGTGTGTGTGTGTGTGTGTGTGTGTGTGTGTGTGTGTGTGTGTGTATATTCTATGGTATATGGACACACTGATCTGTTCTGTATTCATGCCTACTATGTTCTGTTGTGCTGAAGCAAAGCAAGAATTTCATTGTCCTATCTGGGACACATGACAATAAACTCACTTGATTTGATCTCTGGAGAAGGTGAATAAAGACCCTTCTTCAGTTTAAACCAGCATCCTATACGTTGCCAAGGGGTCTCCAGGGGGTATTAAAGACTGGTGGTTTGTATGTGATATTGCCAACGTGTTTGTCCTGTTCCAGCTCTGCGCGGGCGACTCTCGGCCCCATCTCCAAGGGCAAGTGCAAGTGCTTTTCCAGGTCGCAGGGTCACGGCTTCATCACCCCCACGGACGGGAAAGATGACATCTTTGTGCACATCTCCGAGTGAGTGGTCGCCCTGCGCTCGTCACAACGGTGGGGCATCCTCACAGCAGGGGGCGCTAGTGGGCGGATACACACTGCTAGGGATGAGCGGGGGGTTTGTGTCAGTAGGTAGAGTGGAGATCCTAGTGGTCACATTCAAACCACATCCAAGCACCATGGGGAACATTGGATTAAATAAAATGGGTGAGCCTGGAACATTGGGTTTGTGTAAGTACTTTCAGTTGAGTTGACAATAGACAATAGGTGCAGGAGGAGGCCATTCGTCCCTTCGAGCCAGCACCGCCATTCAATGTGATCATGGCTGATCATCCCCAATCAGTACCCCGTTCCTGCCTTCTCCCCATATCCCCTGACTCCGCTATCTTTAAGAGCCCTATCTAGCTCTCTGTTGAAAGTATCTGGAGAACCGGCCTCCACTGGGCAGAGAATTCCACAGACTCGCCACTCTCTGTGAGAAAAAGTGTTTCCTCATCTCCGTTCTAAATGGCTTACCCCTTATTCTTAAACTGTGTGGCCCCTGGTTCTGGACTCCCCCAACATCGGGAACATGTTTCCTGCCTCTAGTGTGTCTAAACCCTTAACAATCTTATATGTTTCAATGAGATTCCCTCTCATCCTTCTAAACTCCAGAGTGTACAAGCCCAGCCGCTCCATTCTCTCAGCATATGCCAGTTGAGTTTAGTTTAGTTTAGACCAGTGCTCCTTAAATTATTTCAGTGTCATTCACCCTTGAGTCTTTATCACAAAATTTCATTCACCCCCGACTAAATTTTCTTATATTTTTTGTTCATATTCATCTTATTCTGCCTTGTGTATCATTTTATTTTGTCACATGAGCAAAAAACATAAATTAACTCATTCACCTCAAAATAATTTCATTCACCCTTGGGTGAACCATTGACCAGTTTAAGAAGCACTGGTTTAGAGATACAGCGTGGAAACAGGCCCTTCAGCCCACCGGGTCCATGCCGACCAGCGATCCCCGCATATTATCACGATCCTACACACACACACACACACTAGGGGCATTTTTTTTTTAACATTTACACCAAGCCAATTAACCTACAAACCTGTACGCCTTTGGAGTGTGGGAGGAAACTGAAGATCTCGGAGAAACCCCACGCAGGTCACGGGGAGAACGTACAAACTCCGTAGAGACAGCACCCGTAGTCGGGATCGAACCCGGGTCTCCGGCGCTGCATTCGCTGTAAGGCAGCGACTCTACCGCTGCACCACCACGTTTAAGATGGACACACAATGCTGGTGTAACTCAGCGGGACAGGCAGCATCTCTGGAGAGACGGAATGGGCGAGGTTTCGGGTCGAGACCCTTCTTGAGTTGAGTTTAGTTTGGTTTATGTCACGTCTACGGTGAAAACATTTTGTCTGCGTGCTAAGGGACAGAAGTTTAGGGGTAATATGAGGGGGAACTTCTTTACGCAGAGAGTGGTGGCGGTGTGGAATGAGCTCCCAGTGGAAGTGGTGGAGGCAGGTTCATTAGTATCATTTAAAAATAAATTGGATAGGCATATGGATGAGAAGGGAATGGAGGGTTATGGTACGAGTGCAGGCAGGTGGGACTAAGGGGAAAAAAATTTGTTCGGCATGGACTTGTAGGGCCGAGATGGCCTGTTTCCGTGCTGTAATTGTTATATGGTTATATGGTTATCCAGTCAAAGAAAAGATGACACATGATTACAAACAAGCCGTACGGATAAAGGATAAAGGATACAACATTTAGTGCAGGGCTGGGGAGGCAGGGTGGCACAGCGGTAGGGTTGCTGCCTCACAGCGCCAGAGACCCAGGTTCGATCCTGACCACGGGTGCTGTCTGTACGGAGTTTGTACATCCTCCCCGTGACCCGCGTGGCTTTTCTCCGGGTGCTGCACTTTCCTTTCTTTTAAAATCTTTTTATTGTTTTTTTTTCCAAACAAAAAGCAAAAATAAAACATAAAAAAACAGAGCAAAAAGAATAATGATAAACAAAACAATGGTATTGATACATAGGGATCAGGATTACATTAATAACAGGTATAACCTAATATGAGACCAGTGTCAAAATACACATTGAATATAGACCTCCCGGTCTCAATGTAAATATAGTTAAATCTTTAAAAGGAAACTTATAAATGTAAAAAATATTTTTTTTAAATCTCGCCCTCCAAAGACATTCATGTTTGTAGCTCTGTGTTTAAGAGGGAACTGCAGATGCTGGAGAATCGAAGGTTACACAAAAAAGCTGGAGAAACTCAGCGGGTGCAGCAGCATCTATGGAGCGAAGGAAATAGGCAACGTTTCGTCCCGAAACGTTGCCTATTTCCTTCGCTCCATAGATGCTGCTGCACCCGCTGAGTTTCTCCAACTTTTTTGTGTAACCATGTTTGTAGCTCTAATTGGCTTGGGTAAAATTGTAAATTGTCCCCGGTGTGTGTAGGATAGTGTTAGTGGCCGAGGGGACCCGTTTCTAAACTAGACTAAAACAATCTCTCTGGGAGCTGAATGAACCCCATTATTATGTAAAAGAATATGTGGTGTTATGATTGTGTTTATAATTTGTTTGGTTGTTTTGTTGTTTGTCTTTTTGCACAAAAGTCCGCGACGAGCATTGCCACTTTTCATTTCACTGCACATCTCGTATGTGTATGTGACAAATAAACTTGACTTGACTTGACTTGACTTGACCGAACTCTTTCCTTCCCCCAGCATCGAGGGGGAGTACGTTCCGGTGGAAGGAGATGAGGTGACGTACAAGGTGTGCGCCGTCCCGCCCAAGAATTTGAAGCACCAGGCGGTGGAAGTGGTGATCACCCACCTGGCCCCTGGGACCAAGCACGAGACATGGTCTGGCCAGATCATCAACTCCTGAGGTCGGGCAGGGCAGGGGGGGGGGGGGGGCTTCAGGAAGCCCAACGCGGGGGGGGGGGGGGGGGGGGAGATGGGGGGAGGGAGGGTGGCTTCAAGAACTGTTCCATCGACGGGACTTTCTAAACAGGGAACCGAAACAAAACTAATTATGGGGAGAATATGTGATTTGTGAGTCGTGTATTGTAATAGATTTTTGGATTTTAAAAAATGAGTCTACGTAACGCAGTGCCAGAGGCGAGGGAGGTGGGTGTGACAGTGACCCCCCACCTGTGTTTCCCCAACCAGCCTTCGATCTCTGCATTGGTATCAAGGCGAATAAATTAAACGGAGGAATATTAATGTTGATGGCACCCCAGTGGAGGGCTCTTTCAGATGTTAGGGTGTCTTGGCTGCAGCCTAGAATGGGCCATTCACCCCCTCTATCCTGTCCCACAGTTCGATGAGATGGTTGTGGAAGGGTGAATCGGTCCTCTAACACTCATCCAGGAGAGATTTACTATTCGAGGACCAGGCGACATAGGTTTAAGGTGAGGGGGGGGGAAAGATTTAGGTTGGGTGAGTTATTTTACACAATGGATGGTGGGTGTATGGTACGAGCTGCCAGAGGAGGTGGTTGAGGCAGGGACTATCACAATGTTTATGAAACATTTAGACAGGTACATGGATAGGGCAGGTTTAGAGGGAGATGGGCCAGTGGGCCAGTGGGACTAGTATAGATGGGACACGTTGGCCGCTGTGGGCAAGATGGGCCGAATGGCCTGTTTCCACGCTTTAAGACTCTGATGCTATAACTCCTAGTGGTGTGAGATTTTCACTTTGGCCCCCCTGTCCACTACAGCCTCGTTAGGATGGGACACAAAGTTCTGGAGTAACTCAGCGGGTCGGGCAGCATCTGTGGAAGACGTGGGTAGGCGATATTTTGGGTCAGGACCCCTCTTCAGACTCTGAAGAGGGTTTCTGAAGAAGGATGCTGACTTCAAACGTCACCTTTCCATGCCCTCCAGAGATCGACATAAAATAGCGGAATAGCTCAGCGGGTCAGGCAGCATCCCTGGAGAACGTGGATATGTGGACAAAAATGCTGGACAAACTCAGCGGGTGAGGCAGCATCTGTAGAGCGAAGGAAATAGGCAAAGTTTCGGACCATTCTTCAGACTGATGTGGGGGGGGGGGGGGGGGGGGGGAGAGGAAAGGAAGAGGTGTGATGGAGAGCTGAGAAGGGGAGGAGAAAGCAGGGACTACCAGAAATTAGAGAAGTCAATGTTCATACTGCTGGGGTATAAACTGCCCAAGCGGAATATGAGGTGATGCTCCTCCAATTTCCGGTGGTGCTCACTCTGGCCATGGAGGAGGCCCAGGACAGAAAGGTCGGATGGGAATGGGAGGGGGGGAGTTGAAGTGCTGAGCCACAAGGGAGATCAGGTTGGTTAATGTGAACTGAGCGGAGGTGTTCGGCATGGATCGGTGCACAGAGTCTCTTGCCCAGAGTAGGTGAATCGAGGACCAGAGGACATTGGGTGTAAGGTGAAGGGGAAAAGATTTAATAGGAAGGAGTTAAGGAGTGACTGCCCAACACATGGACTGATCTTAGGACGTCACCCCCTCACCTTCAGCTTGGTTGAAGTCCAACTGGGGGGGGGTGACTGGTTAGCACAGGAACGAGGGTGGGGGATGGGGGTGGGGGAGAGAGGTGGGATTTTGGATGGAGGGCATTGCATTGTTACTGTAGCTCAAACCTTTCTTGAGCTGCATAGCACGAGCAGCACGAATCATTCTCAGTCTTCTGGGCATCTTCTAGTTCCACCTTTCTTTTCGAGAATAAGTTTGATCTTTGCAAGTGGAGCAGTGCCGACCTCCACGGCAACTCCTCGCTGTTTACACTGTCGTCGAGGGTGACCGAGAGCAATGATGAATTACTAGGGGACGCTGCCTGTAACTACCAATAAAATGTTACAGCACCCACGTTGCTGCCTATTCATTCCTCTTGCGGTGTGTGGGTGTGGGTGGGGTGGGTGGGGTGGAGGGGGGGGGGGGGGGGGGGGGGGGGGGGGGGGGGGGGGGGGGGGAGTGGAGGGAGATTGCAACCTTCACCTGGTCCGCCCTGTGTCGACGAATGCAATCAACCCCGGCGTGCACAATCAAACAAGATCAAATAGAACGAGTTGTCCTGCAACTTTAGGCTGTGCACGCCACACGCAAGAAGAAGAAGAAGATTCCTCTTGGGTTCTTGTCCGAATCTTCCGATGACGTGGCCTCGTGAAAAACCTGAAGTGAAGCTGGGCTAAATATCGCCAGAGGTTGCAGGGAGACCTGATAGGAATGTACACGACCATAAATTATGAAGGACACAGAGAGGGTAGACAGTCAGAACCTTGTTCCACAGGGCTGGACTACTCTGGGCTGGGCTACTCTATGCTGGGCTGGACTGGGCTACTCTATGCTGGGCTGGACTGGGCTACTCTGGGCAGGGCTGGACTACTCTGGGAAGGGTTAGGTTAGGCTGGACTACTCTGGGCAGGGTTGGACTGGGCTACTCTGGGCAGGGCTGGACTACTCTGGGAAGGGTTAGGTTAGGCTGGCCTACTCTGGGCGGGGGTGGACTGGGCTACTCTGGGCAGGGTTGGGCTGGGCTACTCTGGGCAGCTCTGGGCAGGACTGGGCTACTCTGGGTTGGGTTGGGCTGGGCTACTCTGGGCGGGGCTGGACTACTCTGGGTTACTCTAGGCTGGGCTACTCTGGGCACTCTAGGCTGGGCTACTCTGGGCAGGTTGGGCTGGGCTACTCTGGGCTGGGCTGGGCTACTCTGGGCAGGGCTGGGCTACTCTGGGCAGGGCTGGACTGGGCTACTCTGGGCTGGGCAGGGCTACTCTGGGCAGGGCTGGGCTGGGCTACTCTCTGGGCAGGGCAGGGCTACTCTGGGCAGGGTTTGGGCTGGGCTACTCTGGGCTGGGCTGGGCTGGGCTACTCTGGGCAGGGCAGGGCTACTCTGGGCAGGGTTGGACTGGGCTACTCTGGGCAGGGTTGGGCTGGGCTACTCTGGGCAGGACTGGGGCTACTCTGGGCAGGGTTGGGTGGGGGCAGGGCAGGGCTACTCTGGGCAGGGTTGGGCTGGGCTACTCTAGGCTGGGCTGGGCTGGGCTACTCTGGGCAGGGTTGGGCTGGGCTACTCTGGGCAGGGCTGGACTGGGCTACTCTGGGCAGGGTTGGGCTGGGCTACTCTGGACTGGGCTACTCTGGGCAGGGCTGGACTGGGCTACTCTGGGCTGGACTGGGCTACTCTGGGCTGGGCTGGGCTACTCTGGGCTGGTCTGGGCTGGGCTACTCTGGGCTGGGCTGGGCTGGGCTACTCTGGGCAGGGTTGGGCTGGGCTACTCTGGGCAGGGCTGGGCTGGGCTACTCTGGGTTGGGCTGGGCTACTCTGGGCAGGGCGGGCTACTCTGGGCAGGGCTGGCTACTCTGGGCAGGGCAGGGCTGGGCTACTCTGGGCAGGGCTGGGCTGGGCAGGGCTGGGCTACTCTGGGCAGGGCTGGGCTGGGCTACTACTCTGGGCAGGGCTGGACTGGGCTACTCTGGGCAGGGTTGGGCTGGGCTACTCTGGCAGGGCTGGGCTACTCTGGACTGGGCTACTCTGGGCAGAGTTGGGCTGGGCTACTCTAGGCTGGGCTGGACTGGGCTACTCTGGGCAGGGCTGGGCTGGGCTACTCTGGGCTGGGCTGGGCTGGGCTACTCTGGGCTGGGCTGGGCTGGGCTACTCCGGGCTGGGCTGGGCTACTCTGGGCAGGGCTGGACTGGGCTACTCTGGACTGGGCTACTCTGGGCTGGGCTACTCTGGGCTGGGCTACTCTGCTCTCCAGTGATACCTAGCAAGGTCAGTGCTAGCCAGGCAGTACTGTGGTGTGCACGGACACACGCAGCGGATGATGTACAACAGCCCCCGCTGCCCCCCCCGGATCACGGCAAAACAACGACTGCCCATCCTGCGTTGCACTCTGGGAAAGGATCATTCTCGATTGAACAGAAATGAAGCAAAGGTTGTTTTGTGATCAAATTGCTGAGTAACTCAGTCCGAGACTCACACACACACACACACACAACAAAACACACTCACATACACACGTGTACACATGCGTGCACACTCATGCATACACACACACATCCAGTCACACGCACATGCATACACACGCATACATGCACACGCACATACACACAGAAACACATCAACATACTGCCACACACCCAGACAGGAGCACATACATAGGCACACAAATTCACACATACAGACATGTGTATATAGACAGACGCACAGATATACCTACGTACACACAGAGACATGCAATACACACACACGTATACACACACACACACACACACACACATGCAGACAGACTGCAACATACACACAGAGGTGTTAGCCTGTACGCAGTTACACAGTGAACCCGTACGCGCAAACACACAGTTAAAATTTGTGCACCAAGCACATGTTAACGTCATTGTTCTAAATTTCCATGCCACAGCTGTCGTGGTGACTTGAACATTCTGGAACATTCTCCCCCACCCCCCCCTTTCCATTGAAGGGCTCTAGGCAGTGCAAGACAATGGAGATTTATATCGCAGGGATAAATAATAATTTGATTCAGTCCATGGGGGTCTAATTGCCTGTGAGCCGTTGGTTAAAGTCCCAACACTGTGTTAAAGGAGCAGCTTGCTTCATGTGGCCACTACAGGGGAAGGGCAGAGATTCCTGTTTGTGCTGCAAATGGGCAGCTTGCAACCCAGTGACATGAATATTGATCTCCCTAACTTCAAGTATCCCTGGCATTCTCCTCTCTCTCTCTCTCCATCCCTCCCCCATCCAAGTCGCACCAGTTTCTGGTTTACACCCAACAAACAGCTAACAATGGCCTGTTTCTTCCATCATCGTGTTACATTTTTTGCATATCTTTCATTCATTGTTCATTATCTCTCTACATCGTCGTCGATATCTCTCTCTCGTTTCCCTCTCCAGACCCTCAGTCCGAAGAAGGGTCTCGACCCGAAACGTCACCCATTCCAGAGATGCTGCCTGCCCCCGCTGAGTTACTCCAGCATTTTGTGTCTATCTTCGGTTCAAACCAGCATCTGCAGTTCCTTTCCACACCAATACAATAGGGACCAGTCAAAATAGGCACCAGTAAAAAATGTGAGATCCACATAAATTCTATGGAGAGACATAGAACAATGAATATTGCTCTACAATATAGATTTCTTTAACTTCTAATAACCCTGGCATTCCCTCTCTCTCCATCCCTCCCCCACCAAAGTCGCACCAGCTTCTTGTTAACATAGAAACGTAGAAATTAGGTGCAGGAGTAGGCCATTCGGCCCTTCGAGCCTGCACCGCCATTCAATATAATCATGGCTGATCATCCAACTCAGTATCCCGTACCTGCCTTCTCTCCATACCCCATGATCCCCTTAGCCACAAGGGCCACATCTAACTCCCTCTTAAATATAGCCAATGAACTGACCTCGACTACCCTCTGTGGCAGAGAGTTCCACAGATTCACCACTCTCTGTGAAAAAAGTTCTTCTCATCTCGGTTTTAAAGGATTTCCCCCTTATCCTTAAGCTGTGACCCCTTGTCCTGGACTTCCCCAACATCGGGAGCAATCTTCCTGCATCTAGCCTGTCCAACCCCTTAAGAATTTTGTAAGTTTCTATAAGATCCCCTCTCAATCTCCTAAATTCTAGAGAGTATAAACCAAGTCTATCCAGTCTTTCTTCATAAGACAGTCCTGACATCCCAGGAATCAGTCTGGTGAACCTTCTCTGTATCCCCTCTATGGCAATAATGTCCTTCCTCAGATTTGGAGACCAAAACTGTACGCAATACTCCAGGTGTGGTCTCACCAAGACCCTGTACAACTGCAGTAGAACCTCCCTGCTCCTATACTCAAATCCTTTTGCTATGTTCTCACCCAACAAACAGTTAACAAGGGCCTGGGTGGACAAAAATGCTGGAGAAACTCAGCGGGTGAGGCAGCATCTATGGAGCGAAGGAATGGGTGACGTTTCGGGTCGAGACCCTTCTTCATTAACGATGGCCTGTTATTTTTATCATGGTTACTTGTTAGCATGTTTTTCATTCATGGCTCTATATCTCTCTACATCAACGTCAACATCTCTTGTTTCCCTTTCCTTTGACTTTCAGTCTGAAGAAGGGCCTCGACCCGAAACGTCACCCATTCCTTCTCTCCAGAGATACTGCCTGAGTTACTCCAGCATTTTGTGTCTACCTTCTGTTGAATTGGGCCCTGTTTCTGGGTTTCTACAGGTTCTGGTTACTGATGATCCTACTTTTTATTGACCCCAAGTTTCTACTGGTGGCTTCTAGTGCCAGAAGAATTGGTCCATCACCCACAGTCTAGGTGAATAGATTCGATCACCCGCTTACATAATAGGGGAGGTTAAGGAGGCCCAATTGTGATGTAAGGACAAGGGCAAGCCCACATCGTCACAGCAAGAACAATAGACAATAGGTGCAGGAGTAGGCTATTCGGCCCTTCAAGCCAGCACCGCCATTCAATGTGATCATGCGTACTCCACACAGACAGCACTGGGGGTCCCTGGGGTTGTGAGGCAGAGGCGTTACGATCTGTATCATCCACTTGGTGTATCTCACTACAATTCACCAGCCACTCGCTGTTTTAAAAAATATATCTTTTATTTCTGTCATTCCTACCACAGAGAATAAGTTCACATTGGCGGCAATATATTGTGCCGTGTATTTTGACAACACACAGCACTGTAGAGGGGTTTGCAAACATTTGCTGCTCAGATATGCTGTCAACAGTCACGCTGTAATGCCGGCCGCTGGCCACAGGGTGGTGCTGGGGAACTCGTTGCCATGAGAACGAGGCCCAGATGTGGACAAAATGGTGGCGCCTTGTCCTCGTGTTGACACCTTGGGCTGATGTGGATCTGGGAACAGGGGCCAAGTGGAGCGACTGTACATCCCCACGCTCCAATGAAGTTGATTTCAACATCCAGGGCGGCACAGCAGTAGAGTTGCCGCCTCACAGCGCCAGAGACCCGGGTTCGATCCCGACTACGGGCGCTGTCTGTACGGAGTTTGCACGTTCTCCCCGTGACCTGCGTGGGTTTTCTCAGAGATCTTCGGTTTCCTCCCACGCTCCAAAGACGGACAGGTTTGTCGATTTATTGGCTTGGTATAAGTGTAAAATTGTCCCTGGTGTGTGTAGGATAGTGTTAATGTACCAGGGGGTGGCACCGTCAGTGATGGCAGCCTCTGTCTTTCCGTCTTTTCTTTGTTATTTTTAGTGTGTTTTAAAAGCTTGTGTTAATGTTCCCTGGTTTGTTGTTAGGTGGGATGTGTGTGGGGTGGGGGAGGGGGTCGGGGGAAACGTTTTTTTCCATTCTCCTACCTTGCCGGAGATGCGATTGTTTTCCGGATCGTATCTCCCGGTCGCTCTGCAGCCTAACATCATGGAGCTGGCGGCCTTGCTCGAGACTGACTTTGAGCCCCACCGCTGGGCCGTGGACTTACCATCGGAGCCTGCGATCCCTTGCCTGGGATCGACGCTCCAATTTCACCATGGAGGAGCTCGCAGTCTTGGGTAGAGACTGATGTCGGGAAGCTCTAAACGACGGTGAAGGTTTCGACCAGCTGTGACCCGGGGTCCGATCACCTGGCGCGGAGGAGCTGAGATTCCCCCCCCTGATGTGGGAGCTTGATCGCCCCGACCGCCAGCTACAGGAGCCAAGATCGTCCCGTCAACGGAAGGCTCGAGGCCCCCCGACCGCGGGAGAACAAAGAAGGGAAGAGATTGAACTATTTTTTTCCTTCCATCACAGTGTGGAATGTGGAGGAGTCACTGTGGTGGATGCTTCTGTTAAAATGTATTTTGTGTGTTCTGTTGCTTTTTATTGGTGTGAATGTACGGCAAATAAAATTCACTTGGCTAATAAAATATGATTATGATTATGATGATGTGCGAGGGCTCGCTGGTCAGTGTGGACTCGGTGGGCCCAAGGCCCAGAATCCCAAAACTAAACTGAACATCATCTCCACCAGAGGAACGTCCCAGATCCCACAAAGTCCGGTGGAAAGTCTCCTTGAGTCATGGTCTAGGGCTCATTCCCGCAGGAAGAGTTCTTTGCACAGTCTGACTGTATCCTCCGGGGATTTGACAGTGTAACCGATTGTCCTGGGGTCGTGAAAGATCTCGTGGTCGTTACCACCCTGTGTACAGAGCACAATGGAGTCAATGCCTTTTCCTGTCGGCTTGCGATACGATACAACTTTATTTATCCCAGGAGAGAAACTGATCTGCCAACAGTTATAGAAATATAAAATACATGAGACATGAAATTAAAGTGACGAGGGGAAAGGCTTGGGGGATGTGCGGAGATTGTGTGTGTGGGTGGGGGGTGGTCAGTCTCAGACTAGGCTTGTCTTCACTGGAGTTTCGAAGGATGAGGGGGAGATCTTATAGAAACATATAAAATTATAAAAGGACTGGACAAGCTAGAAAAATGCAGGAAAAATGTTCCCAATGTTGGGCGAGTCCAGAACCAGGGGCCACACAGTCTTAGAATAAAGGGGAGGCCATTTAAGACTGAGGTGAGAAAAAAATGTTTTCACCCAGAGAGTTGTGAATTTGTGGAATTCCCTCCCACACAGAGGGCAGTGGAGGCCAAATCACTGGATGGATTTAAGAGAGAGTTAGATAGAGCTCTAGGGGCGAGTGGAGTCAAGGGATATGGGGAGAAAGCAGGCACGGGTTATTGATACAGGACGATCAGCCTTGATCACAATGAATGGCGGTGCAGGCTCGAAGGGCCGAATGGCCTCCTCCTGCACCTATTTTCTATGTTTCTATAACTGCCCAGCCTGCGTGGTCCAGCGCTTGGCCCAGGTACCTCGCTGGAGCCTGGGGTCCATTGCAGCAACCCACCAACACAGTGGCGCAGCGGTACAGCTGCAGCCTTGCAGCGCCAGAGACCCGGGTTCCATCCTTGTCTGTACAGAGTTTGTACGTTCTCCCCGTGACCTGCGTGGGTTTTCTCCGAGAGCTTTGGTTCCCCCCCCCTCCACACTCCAAAGACGTACAGGTCTGTAGGTTAATGGGCTTGATAGTAAATGGAATTAATGTCCCTAGTGTGTGTAGGGTAGTGTTAATGTGCGGGGATCGCTGGTCGGTTCGGGCACAATTCCCGTTCAAAACACAGAGCTGACCCCCCCCCCCCCCCCCCCCCCCCATCCCGAGTCCTTACCGGATCAGTCTCATTCCCGAAGAAGTGGATAGTTTTAATTCCATCCTTCTCCAAGATATCCAGACAGTAGCGCTTGTCCCAGCCCTCGGGATAGATGTCGAAACTGATCATGCCTCCTGCAAGTGGAGAGGGAACCGGTGAGGGAATGATTACGACATAGAGACACACACAAAATGCTGGCGTAACTCGGCGGGACAGGCAGCATCTCCAGACACACACACACACATACACATACACACACACACATGCGCGCACACACGCACACACACACACACACACACACAAACACACACGAGACCCTCCTTCAGACTAGTCACACAAATGATAGATATAGACACACACGACAAAACACACACACACTGAAAAGCAACACAGGATCAAGGAAAGGTGGAGCACACAATGGTCCATTGTTGGCTGTGGGGCAGGTGATAAAAGTTATACAGACAGGGAGACTTAGTAGTACGATGATTAGGGTGGGGGAGGGATGGAGAGAGAGGGGATGCAGGGGTGACTTGAAGTTGGAGAAATCAATATGCACACTGTTGATTCGCCTCATGTTCAGCATTTGCCAGCGTGCTGGGGGATGAATAACAGCAGCGGGCGGGGACGGGGCACGGTCACTGTAAACACTGTCCCCCACTTCCTGTACACACACGCCCACACACACACATACACACTGGCACCCACAGACACACACACACACACACGCGCGCACACAGAAACCCGTACAGAGACACACACGCACAGACATATACACACACACAAAAACACGCAGAGACATACACGCGCACATATATCCACACTGGTACACACACATACACATACACATGCGCGCGCACACACACACACACACACAGAAACCCGCAGAGACACACACACAGATATACACAGAAACACGCACACAGGCATACACGCGCACATATATACACACTGGCACACACAGAAACACGCACAGACACATACACGCACACACATATATACGCACTGGCACATACAGACATACACACACATGCACACACCTATATATATATATACACACACACGGACATGAACACATACGTACAAGCAGATGCATGCACACACCCATACACATATATAGACACTGACGCACACAAACATACACATCAGATATATAAACACACACACACACATTCTCTCTTACACAGTGTACTTGCCTCTTGTACAGTTCAGTCCTTTGCCGGCGAACTCCTCCTGTAAAGCCGCCACAAACCTCTCCCTGATCTTCTCCGTCTTGAGCAGAAGAGGGAACGGTGGAGATTAGCGGAGCGACCAGTCCGCGTGAAGCTCGCGCTCACCTTCGCTCACGGCCACGGGACCTCCCACCCACCCACCCGCGCGGGTACCTGCACCGTTACACTTGTGAACTGCAAGCAGCCAAACCCTGCAGGGAAAGGCCCAGGCACAACAACGTGTGTTCAACTGCAGCTTCACTGGGCCAATCCACTGGATATAAGTGAATTGCAATGGGATTGTACTCTCCGCTAGCCACCAGCACCACCCCTCATTCCCCCCACCCCACCCCCACCAGGGTAACATAGAACAGTACAGCACAGGAACAGGCCCTTCAGCCCATCATATTTGTACCGAACATGATGCCAAGTTAAGCTGCATGTACATGATCCATCTCCCTTTACTCCCTGTACAAACACGCGCTTCTAACCGTAGGGGAGTTAGGACAATAGACAATAGACAATAGGTGCAGGAGTGGGCCATTCGGCCCTTCGAGCCAGCACCGCCTTTCAATGTGATCATGGCTGATCATCCCCAATCAGTACCCTGTTCCTGCCTTCTCCCCTGACTCCGCTATCTTTAAGACCCCTATCCAGCACTCTCTTGAAAGCATCCAGAGAACCGGCCTCCACCGCCCTCTGAGCCAGAGAATTCCAGACTCACCACTCTCTGTGAGAAAAAGTGTTTCCTCGTCTCCGTTCTAAATGGCTTCCTCCTTATTCTTGAACTGTGTGGCCCCTGGTTCTGGACTCCCCCAACATCTGTCGTCTGTCCCAGGGGGTCACCCCCACCCCTGGCAACGCTCTGCAGACCCCCAGTACCCCGTGTGTAATGATACTTGCCCCACACATCTCCATTAAACCTCCGCCCCTCTCTCCTTATGCCCCCTGGTGTTGGATATATCCACCCTGGCCGAAAGGTTCAGACTGTCTACCCTCTCTAAGCCTCTCGATGAGCACAACATACTGGAGCATTTGGCTGGACGGCTTCAGCCTGAAGAAGGGTCGAAAAGACTCGAAACGTCACCAATTCCTAATCTCCAGAGATGCTGCCTGACGTGCTGAGTTACTCTGGCATTTTGTGTAACCCAGCAGCATCTGCAGCCCCTGTCGCACACACACACACACACACACACACTGTCTCTGCGCCTCTCATCGCTTCCTATCCAGGTTTACCTTGTCGATCTGGAAGAACTCGAGGCGTTCCGCCAAGGAGCAGCTCCTGCCGATGGGACAGACGTTCAACATGCCGTTCCGGAACTCAATGAATGTTCCCCTGCAACACAGTCCCAGTCCCAGTCTGAGCGTGGACAAAGGCCCCCATCCAAAACGTTGCCTGTACATTCCCCCCGCCCCCCCGCAGATACTGCCTGACCAGCCGAGTTCCTCCAGCACTTTGTTGTGGTCTGAAGTGCCTGTTTGGTTGCTATATATAGTTTAGTTTAGTGGAGAGACACAGCGCTGTTCACACTGTTGTAAGCTACACAAGCAGAATATGAGGTGCTGTTCTTTACTTTAGGCTGTGGACTTTGGAGAGTCTAAACTAAACTAAAGGGCCTGTCCCACCTGGCCGCCATTTGCGCGTGATTTACGCGACATAGAAACATAGAAATTAGGTGCAGGAGTAGGCCATTCGGCCCTTCTAGCCTGCACCGCCATTCAATATGATCATGGCTGATCATCCAACTCAGTATCCCGTACCTGCCTTCTCTCCATACCCCCTGATTCCCTTAGCCACAAGGGCCACATCTAACTCCCTCTTAAATATAGCCAATGAACTGGCCTCAACTACCCTCTGTGGCAGAGAGTTCCAGAGATTCACCACTCTCTGTGTGAAAAACGTTCTTCTCATCTCGGTCCTAAAGGATTTCCCCCTTATCCTTAAGCTGTGACCCCTTGTCCTGGACTTCCCTAACATCGGGAACAATCTTCCTGCATCTAGCCTGTCCAACCCCTTAAGAATTTTGTAAGTTTCTATAAGATCCCCTCTCAATCTTCTAAATTCTAGAGAGTATAAACCAAGTCTATCCAGTCTTTCTTCATAAGACAGTCCTGACATCCCAGGAATCACACATCGTTTACGCGTCACGATGCACGCCGTGACACGCACGTGATGCGCACATTCCACGCGCACGGTGCGTGATGGCGTAGGCAGTGATGCGTGGCCGCATGCAGCGTCGCAGGATGTTGTGATGTACGAAATCTTCGTGCGCCATCTGCCTGACGTGCCAATGACGGCCAAGTGGGACAGGCCCTTAAGACTCTCTCTTACGATTAGGGAATGTGATACGAGGCCCGTGCTGCTGCTAGCCCTTTGCAACCACCCCCAACCCTCACTCGCTCACACGCTGCACCACCTGTACCCCCTCGCTCTCCCCCACACCCCCCCCCCCCCCCCCCCCCCCCAAGCCCGTAGTCGGGGCTTCAGTCTCGATACCTTTTACGAGGGAGTCTGATGTCAGACATGTAGCTCAGGCAGAAGTTGATCAGCTCCTGCAGTAGCTCCTCACCCAGATAGTTCTGTATGGCCTGGGGGAATGGCGGGGGGAGGGGAGGGGGGGGGGAGGGAACACGGGGGGAGGGGAAGGAGAGGGATGGAAGGGCAAGAGGAGAGAGGAGGGGCAAATGGGGCAAAGGGGAGGAGGAGGAGGAGGAGTGGAAGAGAGGGATGGGGGCAGAGGGAAGGAGGGGAGGAGAAGTGGGGGGGGAGGAGAGGGAGGGAGAGACAAAGAGGAAGGATGGGCAGAGAGAGAGGGAGAGGGAGAAGGTGCGGAGGAGAGGATGAGAAGTAAAGAACAGAAGGTGTGTGTGTGTGGGTATTAAGGGCAGGAGCGGAGGGTCGGGGAAGGTGGAGGAGGGGAGGGGGTGGAGGCGAGAGGGAGATGGGTCACGGAGAAGTGAGTTAGAAACCGGAGGGGAGGATAAGTGCAAGGCGGTGAGCAGGTGAGAGGAGGATGGGGCGGGAGGGCGAGGTGGGACAGGAGGGGAGGGAAGAGGAAGGGGAGGGTCCGGGGGGAAGGAGAGAGAGGGGAGAGAATATGGATTAGCACAGGAACAGCAGGCGCTGAACTTGGTGAAGCCCAGGACAAGAAGTCTCCACTTCCCGACATAGTCCCAAAAATATCTTCCCAGTCTTCCCAAGGGCTCTGCACCTCCCTCTCCCTCAACCACATGCCCTTGCCCGGTTCCTAGATCCCCGCTTCCAGCGACCCCACCGCTGCGCCACCGTTGTTGTGTTGTGTTGCGTGCGACCAGTCAGCGGAAAGACAATACATGATTACAATCGAGCCATTCACAGTGTATAGCGGCTGTAATATGTGATTGTGGATCTATTTTCTGTGACCAGCACGCCAATAGTCGCCGGGGGTTGGTCACCAACAGCCTCCCCTCCCCCCCCCCCCCCCCCCCCCCCCCCCCCCCCCCGAGCACCC